>NW_015505971.1:446028-475714 GCF_001515645.1 Sinocyclocheilus grahami
GGGAGAGAGAGGGAGAGAGAGAGAGGGAGAGGGAGAGGGAGGGAGAGAGAGAGAGAGAGAAGGAGGGAGAGGGAGAGAAGGAGGGAGACGGAGAGAGAGAGAGAGAGAGGGAGAAGGAGAGAGGGAGAGAGAGAGGAATATTTTGTGCAGGGTGTCTAGACTATATTCATGATCAATCTGTCTGGCCCTGCTGTAGACAGAGAGATGGCAAACTCGATTAGACTCTAAACATTTCCTCAGATTCTGTCTCGCTCTCAGCATATTGAGGGAGAGGGAGAGAGAGAGAGGGAGAAGGAGAGAGAGAGAGAGAGAGAGAAGGAGGGAGAGGGAGAGAAGGAGAGAGAGGGAGGGGGAGAGGGAGAGAGAGAGAGAGGGAGAACGAGAGAGAGGGAGAGGGAGAACGAGAGAGGGAGAGAGAGAGAGAGAGAGAGGGAGAGCGAGATAGGGAGAGAGAGAGAGGGAGAACGAGAGAGGGAGAGAGGGAGAGAGATAGAGAGAGGGAGAACGAGAGAGGGAGAAAGAGGGAGAGAGAGAGAAGGAGAGAGAGAGAGAGAGAGAGAAGGAGAGAGAGAGAGAGAGCGAGAGAGAGAGAATAGCTGGTCGAGGCTAAATATAAGTTGAGATATCTGAAATTAAATGAATAAAGTCAACAATATCCGCCCACGAGCCCCACTATGACTAAGCTTATGTTTTTATGTGTTTTCATTGCTGTGCTATTAGTTGTGTTTTCATTGTGAGAATGAGAGCAGCATTGCGGAATCAGACCTCGACGAACACACACATTCATCTCTAATATGTCGTGTTTATTGATATGTTGGTGATCTGATGGAGGACTTTGACTCTATCTCAGAGCTGTGTTTCTGACTGGAGATAATTGCTGGTTTCATTTCATTGCTCACCTGTTAACGTTACATCTCTCTGATATAATTGTTCCATATTTTGAGTCGAAATAAAGCATGCAGTCAAATTAAGGCATTGCTGCTCTTTTACTGTACTAAGTGCTACAAGAGCGAGGTATTCTAGTATCTACGAGGGGGGATTTGATTTCAGCTGGGTGGTTTGTGAAGGATATTATTGCACACAAGACGCTGGACTGTTAAAGTACTGTGGAAGCTGTTGTGTCAGATGCTCACATCATCATTTAACTGTATGGTAAGCTATAGGGCTTGTTACAAAGTCCAGTAACACAAGTTCTTGTTTTCTCTTTGTGGTTTTGCATGTTCATAAATCTGAAATCAAGAGAGAGAAAGAGCTGTGGTGTTCTCGGGATATATTGTAATTTGATGCAATTGATTACATTCACTTCTTTTGTTTGTTTTCATTTGGCAGACATTTTTGTTCAAATCGACTTGCATTGCATTTCATGGTATACATTTAATCAGTTCATACGTTTCCTGGGAACTGAAAACATGATCTTGGTGTTTAGGCTACATGAACACCGCGGTAGTGTACAGAAATAATGCTTCTGCTACTTACAGAAACATCAAAACATTGTTTTGCCATCAGAAAAATATTGTTAACTTTTCCAAATTTTCGCTGTGTCATGAATTATTACATTCTTGTTGAAAAGCCTGTAATAGTTTCTTGCCATTGTGGACTGTATAGTGTGACAGCATGACCCTGTTGGATCAAGATGTGATTACAGAAATTATGCTGACCTGTGAAGTATTCAATGTGTAATGTGCTCTGGTTTGCTCTATAGCACAGCACTCAACTATTACCTTTTGCATGCCATTAAAAAGTACTTGTACATGTCCGAACAACCGTGGCATTTCTAATATATTTAGTGATTCTTTTCCATTATGGTATTAAATATTTAGGTCTGAATAGAAAAAAGTGTCCTCTTGAAGTGGAGGGCTTGTTGTCATAATGCAGAATGATTTCATAATGCACCATGTCTTAATCTGACATGATGAGCACGTCCTTTAAATGCACTGCTTCATCTCTATTGGCAGTACAGTACGGTGTTCTGCTAGGTTATATTTAATATTACCAAGAGAGTCGTTCAGCTGTTCCTTTGTGCCATGTAGCCAAATGTAATCAAAGCAGAAATAATTTAAAAGCCAAATGATTAGTATGCACCATGCACACTTGTTTTAGTATGTAAATACCATTTGAGACGTCATTCACACTTACTGTATTTTGTTTATTTGTTGGCATTGGTCTTTTAAGGTGTACTTTGATATATTAGCAATCCATTTATATTTAGCACGAAAGCCCTTTTTAAAGATTAATGATGGTTGTTTAGGCATAACATTATAAAGCAAGAGTCAAAATTATAGTTAATCTCATGGCAACATAATTCTGGTAAAAGCACACTGAACCATTTTGACTTCGAAGTAGAAGTGGAAAGAGTATTTTGTTGGGAATCACTGGAGGTTGAAGTAGATAAGCACACTTGTATTTATAGCTTTGGGCCCACGTTTTACAACCTAAAGAGGCTAAAAAAGTCCAAAAATGTACTGGTCCCACTTCATATTAACTGGCCTTAACTACTATGTTCTTACATTTAAATTAATCATTTGGTACAATTTGGTACCCATATCCAATCTCAATAACATCAAAAGTGTTTCTGCAATACAATATGAACACAATAAGTACATTGTACTTATTGTTTGATGTAAGTAGTAGTTAAGGCCACCTAATATAAAGTGGGACCAGTGTACCTATAGGCCTACATGCTGTACAGTTCACCGCAGTTTCTGTCGGAAATGAACACTAGTGGCAGTAAAACACTTTTATTAAAAAAACGTTATTCATTTTCACACAAATCATGGTTACAGGTACAGATTATCGATTAATAAAGAATGAATTTGATGTGGTTCCTTACACAATACTATATTATGAGCTCAAAACACTTTTATCATAGTGTATGATTTATAAACTAATACATCTTGACATCAGCATCATATAATCAGCTCCATATGTGAGGCTTTTCTGTTGCAGTAAACTTGCTCGATGGCGCACCCGGTGCAGCATTGCACATCACTGTTACGAATCTCGTGAAGCACAAGTCATGATAAAACAGCTCAAAGACTCGTAGAAGGAAGATAAACTGACAACGGTTGCTTCAGTAAATGAGCTTTTATTCCACATTTGCTTTTGTTAACATTATAGGTTAAGTGTTGCTTTTATTGTAGATGCTATATTATTTTCAAATGCGATAAGAGTTTTAACTTTTTAGCGTCACGCACTAGACATTTCTTTTCTGATCTACTGCAATACATGCCACAAACAACATCATAAAACATTCCCAGATTCATACATGTACATCTATTTCATTTCTATTTCAAAGTAAATTGAACGCACTTTTGGTGCCACTCACTGGACATTTCACTATGAAATTGTTGCAAAGTAATATCATTTCGCTGGAAAGTCACCACTGACACATTCTAAGCATTTGATGCTGTCTGTCAGTATATACTGTGTACTTGCTAGATTCACATCTGCTGCAGTTAAGACTGAGATATGTGTTAGGCTACAGTCAACAATGTAATTACATGCAATGAGCTTTAAGGTAGAATGTAAAATGTATGTACACAATACAAATATTGTATCAGTTTTTATGCAAGTGACAAAGTGGTTCCGAGCTCTGAGTGCTGGTTGCTGATTATGGGATGTCTTGAGGATGGCGTGGGTGTACAAACAGAGCAGGAAAGAGCCATACTATGAAAAATAAACAGAGATTTTCCAGCACTTTTGAGTGAATGTATGAAATCCCAAAGACAAACAGCAATGATCAGCCTTTTCCCACAATGTTTGCTCATGATCTCTCTGACCCAGCATCCACACACAGCTGAGCGCTGGACATACGCTGCACTCCTGCACTGCATGTCAGGAACACAACGCTTGTGCATCAGTCCACATCGTATCTGAAGTACGCTGAGATATCTGCTGCACCGCTGCTGCATCTGTGTAATAACACTTATATCCCGCGCCATCAAAACATCTCACAGCATACTAGTGCCATGCCCAAGACTGATCCTATGCATTTAAACAAAAGCGACAGCATGCTATCTTGTGGGAAATGATATATCAATAATCTCTGGCATTACTCGTAGCTGCACAGCCTTATGAAACAGCTGATCTGGCATTTGAAAGCAGATGATATATTCAGGACCACATAAAGCTCAGAACCAGGGGTGGACTGGTCATCTGGACTTTCTGGAGAAACCTTTCTGTCTGACAGCCGTCGGCCTGGCTGGTCCATCTGACAAAAGGGGCGCTAATGCAATCTATCTTTTGCTTATAATAAACCGAAACTGACGCGAAGGAGAGTGGGCTCGTGATGGCAAGCAAAAAACGTAAAGGTAAAGGCAGTTGGGAAAAGCTAAAAGAAAAAAAGCAAACAGTTACATCAGGTTACCTTTGCTCGTCTCTCACACTGTAGAGGATGTAGCTTATGAGCACTATAGTAAAATCCCAGGACACCCCTGGTCCAAACGTCCACTTATTACTCCACATTGTCTGACGTGATTATTCCTTTTATTCATAACGAGACAGCAGCGATTCTACAACAGGTTACATTTGAGAGCTATTAAGTTAGAAAATAGAGCAAATGAAGTAGCCTATATGGTGATTGCTCCGATTAACACACACACACACACACACACACACACACGCACGCACACACTCTCTCTCACACGCACACACACACACACACACACACACACACACACACACACGCATGCACACACTCTCTCTCTCACACACACACACACACACACATGAATACTCAAGTTTAAGAATTCTGTTGTTTCAGATTTCTAGATTCTAGGTCTATGTTTATTATGTCATATACATTGTTGCGTTCTGCTCTTTTTATGTAGATTTCAAGTATTTTAGTTCATACAATAATACATTTATTTCAATCCCCTGCTGAAAAAAAATAGAGACATCAATAAAATTTGTAATGGTTTTACTGGTTATAATAGAAATGTATTGGTTTTAATGGAAAATGTAATGGCGCCTGTTGGTCTCTACTGGTAATTGGTCACCTGTTATTGGTGGCTTTTGTTAAAACCACTAAATCCTAATGAAACGTCCCAAAGCACACTTCAGGAAACCATTATTTAATGGTTAAAAGTTGATGGTTTGTAATGGTATTTGTAGTGGAAACCATTAGGCCTAGAATTTCTGTGATGGTCTTGTGATGTTATTGGCCATAAATGCGATACATTGGTTGCTGTAATATTGTGAGATCGTAGCGCCTGTTTGTAATTGTGGAGGGCCTATTTGGGAGAAAATCCAGGGCTGTTTTTTACTCCCAAACCATCCCTGCTCAGAACAATACAGATATCTGTGTATGTCTTCAACCACAGACAGCTGCTGAAGCGTTCAAATCACTTTATTATCATCATGAAAGATTATTAAACACACGGCTCTATTCTTGCTTTACCTGTGTACTAATATTGTATTTTATCATATTTATGTACTTAATCTTGACCTGTGTTGTACCAAAACTGCAGAATGATGCTCTACAGCAACCTTATATCTTCACTTGGGTTTGAGAGTGTTTATGTGTGTCAAGGTCAAGGCCAAGATGGTTTAAAATCAAATCAAAAGAGATTAAAATAACCAGCATTAATGTCAGATATTTATGTTTGCATGATACGTATAATTGTGGGAGCTTCTTTATTTTAGCTTTGGTTCTTTATTTAACAAAACATTGATTTCAAATCATTTTTGGTGGGACCTGTTGAAGATGAAGGCAGGGTTGCATTACAGAAGGATCATCATATCTGAACATCTGGTTATAGTCTGCAGGTAATATCACGAATCAAGGCACCACTCATATTTTAGCAGTTTTAATCATTCACATAAATCTTGACACTTTTTGTTGGTTCATTCTAACCACATTCGTACAGGTCTGTGCATCTCATCTGCTCTACAAAGATAAATGTGAAGCATATATGGACATACGCTGATAATGATTTTTGTGAAGCCATATTGTAAAATGTCTAGGAGATGTTAGTTAGTCATTGTTCTGCAAGTCAGTGGTTTCCAATGGAAATGACCTCTTGAGCACAGGAAAATTCATCGTGAATTATCTAATGCAGTGGTCTTCTTACCTCGCAGGCCAATACCACTGATCACATCATAATTTGCTAATCAATTCAAAAGCTGTACAATTCAAACTCAAAAATACCAAATATTAAAACGTCTGTATGCATCGATCTACCTAGTTGCTTTGGGGACTCTGACTTACTCTTGATAAGTCTACATAGCTATTTAGCTTTTATTAAATAACCAAACTAATATGACAGAGTTCAATAAGGCAGTAATCTCAGTGTTGTCAATGCTAATGGCTTTAAGCTTACTTTATTCTTGGAATGGCTTGGTTGTTTGGTGAGAAATGAATGACCTCTAATTAAAAACTCCCAAACAATATCCGCAAGGGAGATATTGCAATTATACATATTGATTTGTTTCTCAGAAAGATTTCCCTTCAGTCTGTTCACTGGCTCCATCAGGAGCTGAACGAGCGGCGCTTGCTTTCAAAAGGCCATCAGCTTCCTCGTATTGATTCAGTTATTCAGACCCAACTATTTCTGCATGCTTTGGTGGGAACTCATGGATTTTCTATAGGCAGAACCTGACATGTTTTCACTGTGGCCTATTAGTATTCATGGACATTATGGACATGGTAGAGATGTCAACAATGATCTTTAGTGGAGGTTGACATATTGTACATGGTCTTACACACACAACCAAAATGATTATCATTATTATAAACACGTTGTTATTTATTGGTGTCTTTTATAGTATTGCTAAACCACTTGAGCCTGTGCATTATAGTGATTTTACCACAGTAAAGCTAATTGAGTTATTGTGTTATTTAACTCTTCCATTGTGCAACTAACAAAGACATTCAACAGAATGAAATTAAACGTCATCCTTGAGCTGTTCTCTGAAAGCTCCTTTAACTTAACCACTTCTGTCTTTTAATTCAATTCACTTTGACTGTCACAGTACAAAACTCCTTTCAGAGCGTGCAAGATAACATATGCAGGTATCCAATTAAAGTCCTCTGCACACGTGATTGCAGTCATACTTATTTTCATAAATGAAGAGTCTGTTCTTAGCCTGTCAAAATGCAGTGAATGACAATCCCCCTCACACAGGTGTGTTTCTCAACAATGAGAACAAATAGAAAGGTTTCTTTCAGGCACAGCGGATGAGATAAAATTGATAGAGATTATGCCAGTCAGACAAAGGGCACATCGCTGTGCCTCACCTGTGATTCGGTCTTTCTTTCTTCAGAATCACACATAGGGGCTGTAGAGACGGAGAATATTTCATCCAGTAGTTATTTTAGTCAAGAACGCTGAATAACGAGCACATTCAAACTACAGTCACTCCTGTGCTGCTGTATTACACTGCAGGACTGCAAATTAGCACCAGAACCTAGCAAGCATACTGCCTAGACAGCATTTTGGCTGTGTTCAACCTAGGGTTGCAAAGGGGTGGAAAATATCCAGTAAATTTCCAGAAACTTTACAAAAATCCCTGGAATATTCCAAAAAATAGATGGTCCTCACTGCAGAACATCTGTAACATAGGCGTGACGACGGAGTTGAGGATCCAAATGCAAGGCTTTTACTGTAGAGCGTAGTAAAACAGGCAGGGTCAAACACCAGGAAACAGTAATATCCAAGGCACAGGCAAAAGGATAATCCACAAGACAGGCAAGGGTCAGGGCAGGCAGCAAACAATCAAAAACCAGGTAAAGAGTAGTGATGGGACGAATGATACCGAGGCTCCGATGCTCCGACGCAGTTTTCAAAGCACTATTGTATCACGCACTGTGCCGATGCTTGTATCGAAATGACAAATACCACATGATTGATGACGTTTTGAAGCTTGAAGCTTTTTTATCCAGATCCAACTCCTCCCACCTTACATATACCTAAACCTACCCGTCTCCACCTCCTGATCCCTAAACCCACCCATCTCCGCCCCTAAACCTGCCCATCTCCACCTCCTGTTCCCTAAACCCACCCATCTCCGCCCCTAAACCTGCCCATCTCCACCTCCTGTTCCCTAAACCCACCCATCTCCGCCCCTAAACCTGCCCATCTCCACCTCCTGTTCCCTAAACCCACCCATCTCCGCCCCTAAACCTGCCCATCTCCACCTCCTGTTCCCTAAACCCACCCATCTCCGCCCCTAAACCTGCCCATCTCCACCTCCTGTTCCCTAAACCCACCCATCTCCGCCCCTAAACCTGCCCATCTCCACCTCCTGTTCCCTAAACCCACCCATCTCCGCCCCTAAACCTGCCCATCTCCACCTCCTGTTCCCTAAACCCACCCATCTCCGCCCCTAAACCTGCCCATCTCCACCTCCTGTTCCCTAAACCCACCCATCTCCGCCCCTAAACCTGCCCATCTCCACCTCCTGTTCCCTAAACCCACCCATCTCCGCCCCTAAACCTGCCCATCTCCACCTCCTGTTCCCTAAACCCACCCATCTCCGCCCCTAAACCTGCCCATCTCCACCTCCTGTTCCCTAAACCCACCCATCTCCATCCCTAAACCTACCATCTCCGCCCCCTAGATGTGGATCCAACCCAGCCCCCTGGATCTTTGTTCTGCAGTGAGGGGCTACTGAAAAATCCTGGAAAGTTTCCAAAATTTCTGGAATGTTTCTGCCACCTTTTTGCAACCCTAGTTCAACCTAAAAAATTTAGGGAGCCGCCTGGTTTGTCCAAACATTTGAATCTCAAAACATAGACTACGTTTACATGCGCACGAATAATGCGATATTTTCCAATAATCAGAGCAAGGACTTCATAATCTCATTATGATGTTTACACGTCAAGAGCAAAGCTCTTCACTCCCGTTTACATGCAATTTACATTATTCTTATTATTCGCTAAGAATTGTGGTTAATGTTTTACTGACATTATTCACATACCCTACTGCACACCACAAATGATGGACTCAGAAAGAGCAGGTGTGTTACTGGCCACTGTTTTAATTTATTTACGTCTAATGCAAACACTTTTGTATGGCTGTATTCCATACAGTTTTGGCATCATAGAAATGTAATGGCAATTTGTTTGCCTACGCTGCCTTTGCGTTATACTCGCCGTTTCTGGATGAGGGTAAGGAACAGAGACTGGTGGCAGCGAGTTGTGTTTTCCCCAGAAATGTGATGCTTTCTTCCTTGCAATCATTTCTAATCTGCGTATTATTACTGGTGCATGTCACGTCATTAATGTACGCCACGAGCACATGAGCACTTTGGTCAGAGTGGCAATACTGCGATTAATACATGCATTATATTTCGATTAAAATCTGCGTACGCCACCTATGTTGACACGATTATGCTTGCTGCCATTATGAGCTTAATCACATTATTTAGATCGAAGTATTGCGTTTACATGAGGTAAAGTTTAGTCGCAATATTGTCAAAATCTCATTATAATCACATTAAGAGGGTGCATGTAAACGCACTGATAGTGAGCGTCCCGCCATACTCATTCACAAGCACGTTTGAATGGTAGAATAGTAAGCTTTCTTACTAGTCAGCACTTTGAGCTTAATGAGCGTGATTTGGACGTTCAAATGTCAAAACCTACTGAGCTGCCCACTTAGTCAACATTTGATCGATCGAATGAACCGTGATGTGCTGCCATGAGGAGCGTTTGATTGGTCACCTACAGAGTCATCAGTATTTCTCTATATTTGTCAAAACATGAATCATGTCAGTGTTTAGCACTACACCAGCAGACTTCGGTGAGGTGGCTCTTTCTGGCTGCCGGACACCATCTCCTGTGATGTACAGCAGTCAGGAGCCGCTCTCATGGGGAGCGTTTGATTCCGGCTAATTAAATGAGCATCTGAAGGCCAATATTGATGTAGCAGGTGGTTGGACTCTGTTATAATGACTCGTTCCTGAGACAGCTGCAGCGCTCCTGCACCTAATGAATAGTCAAAGTTAGACAGGAGTTTGTTTGAACAGAAATGTCCAGATGTCGTCGAGCAGCAAGCCAAAGCAGCTGCCAGTATTCTCTGTCCAGAGCATCAGTGTCCTGAGCTATTGGAGAAGACTCTTCTGACCCAGAGCCGAGCCTCGTATGTTCTCATTCGCCAAGCAGCCTTTTCCCCCAATGCTAATGCCTTCAGAGGCCTGCTGAGACTTAATATCAAGAGCCGACAGGAGTCTGATAATGGTGTAGCCCACTAATGGTCCATTACAGACCGGAGTGTGGGCTTATGGGTAAGGACGTTCTGAAGGGGGCAGTGTGAATCTACAGGCGTCTCAGGAGATCTTGTCCAGTCAAAGGTCTTGCTGGGTCAAAGGTCTGTCCTGAGAGGGTCACACTCAACAGGGAAAAAGCAATGCTGAATGCTTAAATGAACCATATAATAGTTCAGATAAACTAACTTAAAAGGGAATCAGATGCCCTGACCGTCCTTAAAATATAACTCTTAAAAGTATATTTAAAAAAAAGAATTTGCAAATAATATTAATGAAGAAAAGGCCACTTAGGGTTACTTAAAGAGAGATACTTTCATGACTATAAAACACTTAAGTAAACTTTCAAAAAGTGCACTAATAATGTCAAAATTAAAGCATTGTTTTAATTGCTGCTTTGATATGTTGACTGACATACTAAAGCACATGTAGAGTGCTTGATTGCCATTTTAACTGCAGTGTGTTATTCAGCGTTACATTTAAAGTTCATTTATTTTAAATGTTCTAAATTGCAACTTAATCATTACAGATGTGTAATTAAAAAATTATTTAAATACGTGACATACAATTTTCATTATTTCATTCAAATTTCATTTTCATTTCACTAACATAAGCTTTATTTCAAGGGGTTGAATATAACATTCAAACATTCAAAAATATAATATAAAATGCTTTGGAAATACAACTTTTTTATACACAATCCCCCCATTTTCAGGGGCTCAAATGTAATTAGACAAATACATATAATCATAAATAAAATGTTCATTTTTTATATTTTGTTGAGAATCCTTTGCAGGCAATGGCTGCCTTAAGTCTGGAGCTCATGGACATCAGCAGAGACTGGGTTGTGATGCTTTGCCAAGCCTTTACTGCAGCTGACTTCAGTTGTTGTTTGTCTGTGGCTCTTTCTGCCTTTAGTTTTGTCTTCAGCGGGTGAAATGCAGCTCTGTTGGGTTGAGATCAGGAGATTGACTTGGCATCTGTCCATGAAACAGCTTTTGAGTCAACTGTCCAATGACCTATGGCCCCTTGGAGGTACATATTAAAGAGCTGTAATACCTGAACCTTTCCTGCAATTTTGATGAGAAAACACTCGAATTAAAGCTCAGAGTTTGCACTTTAAGCCCATATCCATTATATAACTGTAACTTGAATACGTTTTGGTAAACAGCTAAAATAACTAAATTTGTGCCTTTGTCCAAATATATATGGACCTATCTGTACATAACAGTATAGAGCCTATATGTCAACAACTGTAAACAACATGGTTATAATGAGATAGCAGTGTTAAATTACTTGGTGGAGGAATTCTTTATACTACTTATTATTTTCTTATCGAGGTCGTTGTTGAGCATTGGTCAGTGTGCTGTGTGTAACGGGACGCCGGTATCTGTGGGAAGCGTCAGAATGTCACTGGCACGATGACTGATGTGTGTTTGATTGTCTGAGCTGGTTCAGTGTGTGCTGAGCAGATGCAGCTGACTGCATTATATCACTGTCTCACACACGTCTGCCTTCATATCATTTATTCTGTGGCGCGTGAACAAACACCTCGCTTTGCCAAGGTCAGTGTGGTCTGTTGAGACAGGAGCGTTCACTTCGGTCATAATGAGCTGTTAAACAACACTCTTATTAAACCCTGTTTATTACTTGCTTTTTAGTCAGAAACATTGTAATAATGACTGTTAGTCTGTTCTTGTGACTCCGAGCCGGCGGTTTAATAATGCACACACTGTATGCTTTCACAATGAGTTCAGATTTGCATGAGTGATTACGAATGGTGATTTAATCAGCAAACACAATGGAACAGAGGTTTCTAGAAAGCAGATTTGCCATCCAAACAGAGCAAAAGAAGAGCCCAGTCTCTCCTTATTCACTCTCCTTATGTTGTGTCAAGCTCATACAATGATATTTGAAGTGTTTAACAGGATCAGGCTCAGTTAAGTCATCAGCTGCATCCCTGTTTGCATTTTATCCATCCTAAATATGTGAGATTTAGGATTAGTGTGTCCCGCTCATACTACGCTGAAAATAATAAGCCACGGGTCCCCGGGTTGCTTTACTGTCAGGATTTTCTGAGCTCATAAATTATCTATACATGCTTTGTGCATGAGCAAAGTTGGCTGACTGCACAATTGCAATTAATTCATAATAAACACATTTGTAACATATGTTTACATATGAGTTTTTATCATAAGGGTAAAAAGAAGGGCTTTAAGGCCTGGAAGTGAACCTTCTTGAAGAACCAGAAGAAGAAAAATGGCATGAAATATCAATAAAGCTAAATCATAAAGATAAGAAATAATGCTTTTTAAATGCATTATATGCTGATGTATCGTGCGGTCTCATACTCATTTTCAAAAGTATGTAATTTCCCATCACCAGAGGACTACATGCTTGTATGTGAACTGGGATGCAGCCATGGCCATAAAGACACTGACTGAAACGCACTTAACTTCCAGTGTTTCTGAAATGCGTGCGATTGTGGGAAACGGTGTGTGGCTTTGCTTTTACTGTAAAAGTAGCTGGAGTCAGCGAGTGAGGAATTTGGGCTTATAAAGACAGAAGTTAGGTTTCCTCATGGTGAGCTCTGGACAGCACATATAGCTTACTAATAATATCTGTGGTGGGAGGGCATGCTATTTAAAGCTGGCCTGGCCTGTGGGAGATGTCCAGCTCCAGCCCAAAGGGCATGGGAAGCCCAGTCCTGCAGCTGCCTTCACATGTCTTCACCATCGAGACCTCAGGACCTCACCATAGGATGCTTTGTTTGATGCCTCCAGACCCACGAGGAGCAGGTCGTGAGGTTAAATAACTCACGTCAGGAAGCCTCATATGATACGTTTCTTGAGGATCTTGTACTGGGGAATCTCGCAAAGAAATGTTTCACCAAAAAATATTGAATTATACTTAAATTATACTTTGCATAAAAAATAAAACCTATTATTATTACTACTACTAAACCTAAGGCTCATATTTTGAATAAGTACAGTACAAACAAAATTAAAATCAATAAATATTCAATTCAGTACAAAAATACTTCCATGAAACACTGTAATAAATAAATAAATACATACATACATACATACATACATAAATCCAATCCAATTCAAAATTGAATATGTAATTTAAGTGAAAATTGTTTCAAAGTAAATCCTACACTGTTTTTTTTTCTTCTGTCTGTATACTTAGAATCATACTTTGGAATTTAAATAACGTGTTCATTATTTAATAGAATATTATATAATATATAATATTATATATATATATATATATATGATGCATATGTTTCTTGTATTACATTAATGAGATTACAGTAATGACAATTTTGGGGGCAATGTGCTTACATGATTTTGAAATGAACACTATTTACTATTTTTACTTTCTTTTTCTCACGGGATCTTCTGAAGCATATTCAAAGTTTGTAAGTAAAATTGGTTGTGAATGGCATTTTCTGTTTAAATGTTGTAAAAAAATAAGGTCAGAAAAAGGCTTAAAGTGTGAAAAATCTGTAAACACATGTTTTTGGTCCATAAACTAAAACGAAAGAAAAAAAAGAATTTTGGGTGAACGATCCTTTTAATTATTATTATTTTTTTTTGATTTTGGAGTCATGACCCATCCAGTTTCCAGTGAGATTCACTCTGCCACTCATTATTTTGCGAAGACGGTGGTTAAAATGTGTCACAAACAGAGCTCAGCCAGTCCTTCAGTGAGAACGTGCAGTTACACAGAAAGAATGTGCCGTTTGTTACGCTGATAAACATTGAAACAGCTGAATGTTTTTTATGCCAGTTACCCCCTCGTCTCAAGAAAGCTTCCGTGAATCCCTAGCATCCTTCTAAACAATCTGGACCTTTCCATTTGATAGAGGACATCCTTCAGCGAGCGGGAGTAGTTCTGAATAACCTTTTGCTCAATAGTTATGGCGTAATGAATTTTGAGGCACAGATTATGCAGGATTTGTGGGGATAATGCGGAGAGCTGTGTTTGCAATGCGGACACAGACGCTGTGATACACATTCACCTGAGAGAAAACACCATCACCTGCCCACAGACGGACAGATCTGCACACAGCTGTTGCTCCTGCTTGACCTCACCTGATCTGAGCCCAGTTCACGGCCCGGCGTCTGCTTGGGGCTTCCCAATGTGCCGCTCTCATGACAAATCCATTGGGCGCATGGAAAAGTGCAAACTGGCCTGGCCGCTCTATTTTTAGTGCTGCAGCCACGGGATGTTCATGTTAATGGCACTATGGCTCTCAGATGCTCCAGAGTAAGTGCTTTTCTCACTTTCCTTCTCTGTGAAAATGAGTTAGCTTCTTCTTCTTTGCAAGTTTAGGTTGACGAGAAGTTCATCGTGATCTTTCCTTAATATCAGTGAATGTCAGTGTGTTAGGTAGTCAAAGATATATTAACCAAGCTCCGATCACGCCGCTGCCTCGTTAGAAAGCTCAACGATGAGATACTGTGAGTCTGAAATACTGTATGTTTGGTGCTGTTTTGTAGCTTCATGCTTAGCACAGAGTTTTGATAACCCTGAGAAAAGAAGCTGTGCTTTTAACCCTCAGTCATGTTTCTTTTTAACTTTGTCTCAAATGAAACATTTGTTGTTCATGTACAGTGAGACTATAGAGCTGTAAAATTAACCATCTCTGATCATTCGATCTTGGAAGAATTTGATGAGAATTTTGTTTTAGAGAAAACTATCTTGACAGAGTATTGAGAAACAGTTGAGAAAATACTGAGATGTCTTTGAAACTCTAGAGGAGACACGTATGAGATTACTATGATCTTTGTCTCAGGAGAAGCATCTGAGAAGCAGTGGCTCTATTTAATCACAGTTGCTGTCTTACAGAAATATTAAAAAATTCATGGTCTCAAGCAGCAGATCATATATCTGCATTTACTGCTGTGCTTTTATTTACCTCCGTGCTCATTGATCCAAATATCTAGTGGCTGCTGATGTAAGCAGCTCTATTTCTTGTTGGCTCATGAAGAATCTTTCTAGAAATGTTTGGGATTGCATAAGACAAGCAGATTCACCAGTTCAGTTTCATAATGCCTTTAAAATGAAAGCTTTGTGAGGTATGTGCTGTTTGCAGCTTTGTGGTTTGTGTGCCTGTCTCTGTGAAACGACCCACTTTGTGATGTTAGTTAGACGTGTAATCCACCTCTAATACACTGTGTGTGTCTGTAAATATTAGTCTGGACATCCTCTGGTGGAACTAGTGCACCTTCTGAACCTAAACTCTAAATCTGACATTATTTTATGTTGCTCTGGTAAATCAAGAGTAGTTTAATGTCTTTTCTCTTTGCCAAAGAAAAACTGAAAGGAAGGTATAACTCCTGAAAACATGAAGCTGAGAACATCTAACTGACCCCAAAACAATGAGGGTGCTGAGGGATCTCCAATATTTTTATAACCAAGAACCATTGAAAAGACTGCAAGTCTACCCTTCATAGCCTAATTTTCATCCATGTATAATTCAATATGACATCTAGCCTTACCCAGATCTACTACAGATAGTGTATTTATCGTGATAAGGCCGGAAACCCATTGCTTTGAACAGCCATTTTCACACAGCACTGTAGTTACATTATTACACTATTATACTGAATACTGTACATATTTTTGAGCATTTAAACCAGGAATAGGCGTGAGCGAGATACTTGCTGTGTCTAATTTCCATGTCTACTCCCTCCAAAGATAAAATTTTGTCAGTGATCATTAGTATAAGCTAAGTAACCATTACAAAATTGGCTGTTTTTTCCTTGTGAGGCATAAATTATTGTAATTTTTTTTTTTTTACTTTGGAATGTAATGGTTACTTTTCTGAAATGAGGCAGCCTCAATGACTTATACAGCCAACAAATGTCTTCAAAATGAGATGCAGCAAGCAGTAGAAATTTGACAACTGGTAGAGATGTTATAGTTCAGAGTTGTAACGAACATTTATCATTTGCATGCGTTTTCCACTTTAAACGTTCAAGCGATTTTCCTTGCTTGCTGTCTGAAGACACCAGAAACATTTCTGAGCACACACAGCCATAGCACACATACAGAAAGCCACCTGTCACACAGCATGTGAGTGGTGAGTTCGGTCACTACTCAGTACAAATACACACAAAGTTATGTCAAAATCCCCATCTTGGCAAGTATATTCATCAACACAGTCCGTTATTTTATCAGCAAATAAATGCACATGGATTGTATTGTCATCAGCATAAGGTGTCAGTATAAATGATGGAGTGATGACTAGAGGTTGACCGATTGATCGGTTAGTCAACTGATGGAACTATCAGTTTTCTGCAAAAATCCATAGCGATAATTTTTCCGGGCTGCATATTTTGCTGGAGCGGCTGAGAAGGTCCGCTGTCATTATACAGTACGAGAGCGGCCTCTAGAGGCGGAATCACTGACGACTCATGCTGTTTGTTTTGACACATGAGACTTCAGATACTTCAGATGCCGATTTAAAACAGACAACGAAACTGTGTATACAGTATACTACAGTACATGTTTCCATATCATTCTAAAGTAATTAATCTGTTGACTAGATGCTGCATTAATAGAAAAAGGACAACAGTATGTTTGCTGTTAAGGCTGAGAGGATTCTAACATTGGTTTTATGGGGTTAAAACTTTGACAGAAATACGTTGGTCCCTTGCATTCATTAGCCAACGAAGTTGCATGTTTGAGGCTAGTGACATGAGAAATCAAACTGGTATGTTTATGCATTTACACAGAAATACAATGGAAAAGTAACGCAGTAGTGGAATTGAACAACATGTTATGCAACATACACTGTGGAATTGAAAAACGTGTTATGTTTTTTGACCTACTGAAGTTGGACCTAAATACGTCTTTGTATGCAATTTTGGAATTACCTTTTTGTCAGAATTATTGTCTTTGAAATTGTCTTTAAAAAACTTTAATTAAAAATAACACACTACAGTGAAAATCTAGTTTTAAGTTTAATTTAATTACTTTACATGTGCTTTAATATAGTGCTTTTAATCTGATATTATTACAAAATGCATTTTTTAAGTGTACTTAACAAATATAGCTATGAAATTGTACTCACTTTAAATATATTTAAGTGGCCTTTGTTTACTAATATTATGTTATACTTAAAGATTTACAGTACACTACAAGTGCACATTTATAAGTGCACTATTAATTGGACTTTTTCACACCCTTGTTAAAAATTATTTTTATTATTAAATTATAGTGGTATTTTGTCACGGATTGGCCATGCTCTAACGTCACCCAGTCACACGCTCACCCGAATACTAAGCAGCCACACCTGCATTTTATCAGGAATCCCCTATTAAGACTTCTACTTAAGCTCACACCTCATCTCACCTCTTTGTCCGGTCTCATTTGTGCTAAGTGGACTACTGTTCTCCTCATCTCCAGCTATGAACTCCAGTGAATATCTGCAGCGTAAACCTCCAGTGTGTATCTCCAATTACCTCCAAAATGTCTTCCCCTCCTTCGTGTTTCCTGAATATGTGTGTAAGGATTACCTGGATACTTAGCCCAAAGATGAGGTATGTGCTCACCATCCATCTGCTTCTCCATCTACAATCTCCTGCACCCACAATAAAGGAAAGTCCTGTTATTATTCTCATCGCTCATTTCAACCATTCATAAAACTGCTTACTTTCCTACCATAACCCGTTTTGCTCAAACTGAGAATAAAAACACCCGCTTGCTTCTTTAATCTGGTTCGGAGTCTATATTCTGTAAGGGAAGACCAGCGCTAAGACAGATAACAATGAAGTTTTCGTGAAGTTTTTGGCAAACCCATCGGAGACACTTCTGTTGGTGAGCAACTTTATCATCTCTGCCAAGGGAAAATGTCTATTAACAATTATGACATGTTTAGAACTCTCGCTGCTGTCAGTGGTTGGAATGTGCGTTTGCTCCTCACCACCTATCAGCATCAGTCAAGGCTGCGGCTCCATCTGGCAGCATACAACATTCATACAATAGTTAATTCAACTCTCCATCCTTGTCGCCAGTCGTATGCAGTTATGTATGGAAGACCAGCAATTGTCTGTGTTCCATCGCCTGCCAGAGCTCACCAGCACTCCAGAACCAGGGTCTGAGTCAATGCTAGTTGATAATACTTGGTTAACTTCAGCTGAGCGACAGAGGAAACTTACCCAGGGACTCTGTTTGTACTGTGGTGTTGGTGGGTATGTAACAAAGTCCAGTTGGTGACAGGAAGACCTTTAAGCCATAAGAATGCACGTTTCCTGGCAGGACCTGTTCAACTACACATTGGCCAGCTCCACACCAAGCAGACCCATCTTCTGGTTCTGGAGCATTTCACCATTGATGTGATCCTAGGGCCTGCGCCTGTGGCTAGTTCAACATATCCCTGACATCTCCTGGAAAATCGACAAAGTCCATAAGAGGGGGTGAGGACTGCTTCCGTGGATGTTTCCCTCAAGTTCCACAACTCCACTCTCATCCTCTCTAGACCCTACTAGTGAACTCCACCTCCATCGAGAGCCCAGTGGAACGACAGTCTGTTGATATCCCAGCTTGCTATGCCCCCCTCAGTGATGTATTCTGCCCCAAAAAAACGTTTGAGTTGCCTCCACACTGGCCATGGATCTGATTTTGGGTGAGCCAGTGTCCCGCAGGAAGATCTACCCACTTTCTCTCCCAAGCAGAAGGTCATGGAGCAGTGCATTAAGGAAGCATTAGAACAAAGATGCATGCATCCTTCGACTTCCCCTGCTGCTTCGAGATTCTTCTTCGTGGCAAAGAAGGACAGAGGCTTTCTGCCTTCTATTGATTACTGTGCCCTCAAAAAAATCACAGTGAAGCCCTTGAACATCTCTCCAGAGCCACCGTGTTTAGCAAGTTGGACCTCTGCAGTGCCTACAACCTCATTCTTATACGTGAGGGGGAAGAGTGGAAGATGGCATTAGTAAAACCCAACGACCACAATGGTTACTTGCTCATGCCATATGAACTTGTCAGTGCCCCCTCTGTATTCCAGGATTTCATGCATGAGGTGCTCTGGGAGTTCTTCCACCAGTTTTTACTAGTCTACACTGATGATATCCTCATTTACTCAAAGAGCATGGCTGAACATTGCCAGCATGTCGGTAAGGTCCTGAAACACATCCACAAGAGAATTCTATCCGTTCCTTAAAGCAGCAGTTCTTTGGTTATAACATCAGCAAACATAGTATCCAGATGGACGAGAGGAAGGTGGAAGCTGTCAATAATTGGCCCACACCTACCAACATCAAGGAGCTGCAATGCATGCAATCCATCCATGTGCCATCTTCTCTAAGAAGCTCACCCAGACAGAGAAAAACTACGACATCAACAACAGAGAACTCCTGGCCATTAAGCTCTCACTTGAGGAGTGAAGGCATTGGTTGTAGGGGCTCAACAATAGGAGTGGCCTCAAAATTATATCATGATATTTCAAGAATATTTGCGATAACGATATTTATGATGATATAGAAAAAACAAACATGGAACAACATATTGGTGATTGCATCTGGCAGGCAGCAGCATTTATTAGTGCAAACAAAATGAAGGGCATTTTCCATCATTTTCCAATGAGCTACTGTCATCGATGACAGACTACCTAATTTGAAGTGTAAAGGTGTTTATAGGTGTCCAGGTACAGAAACTGAATAATCAAATGTAAATAGCATTGCATAGTCTTAACTGTATAAATTAAATATAGATTAATTCTTGTTAAAATTACAAAGTAATTCAGTAAAGAGCAGTGAGTGATTTTCTCCTATTTAATTTCTTGGATTAACATTAAGGACACTGACAGCAGCTAGTAAATTAGGCGCGGTCACTTTAAGAGATTATTTAAGAGATAATACATCCAATATAATGATACACATTCCATTTCTTTCTCAACTGTTTACTTTCACTTAAGACATAATCAACCATTTTTTCAAGGATACTCGCAAAGACAGGTATTGTGACAATTTTGTATATATTTGTCGTTTCAAGAGCAAAAGACAAAACTCAATTAGGTGTTTAAGGGCTGTAGGCGCGGCTCTCTGCATGCACACTGTACGCACAGAACAGCGTGTGTGCTGAATTAAGCTTTTCATGTCTTTTTGTGCTTGTATGTTTAAACTGGTGATGTGTATTTGTTCGTTCAGGCACGGGAGGAAGCGAAGAAGAGCTCAGTTTGGTGTTTCGCGGCTCTCCATGTGCACACTGAACTCGCGCGCAAACTCTCAATTGAGTTTTTCCGCGTCTTGTGTTTGAATGCTTTAATAATAATAATAATAATTCATTACATTTATATGGCGCTTTTCTAGGCACTCAAAGCACTTTACATTGTCAGGGGATATCTCCTCATCCACCACTAGTGTGCAGCATCCACCTGGATGATGTGACGGCTGCCATAGTAGCCAGAACGCCCACCACACACCAGCTTATTGGTAGAGAGGAGACAGAGTTATGAAGCCAATCAGTAGATATGGGGATTGTTAGGAGGCCATGATGATCAGAGGCCAATTGGCAAATTTGGCCAGGATGTCACACCTCTACCCTTTTCAAAAGACATCCTGGGATTTTTAATGACCACAGAGAGTCAGGACCTCGGTTTAACGTCTCATCCGAAGGATGGTGCTTGTTGACAGTATAGTGTCCCCGTCACTATACTGGGGCGTTAGGACCCACACAGACTACAGCGTGAGCACCCCCTGCTGGCCTCACTAACACCTCTTCCAGCAGCAACCTAGTTTTCCCAGGAGGTCTCCCATCCAGGTACTGACCAGGCTCAGCCCTGCTTAGCTTCAGTGGGTAACCAGGTAACCGCCCTGTTTGTTAATCCCATCCAGTGGTCTCAAGACCAACCCACCTCCTCCAAT
This sequence comes from Sinocyclocheilus grahami, assembly GCF_001515645.1. Classification (NCBI taxonomy): domain Eukaryota; kingdom Metazoa; phylum Chordata; class Actinopteri; order Cypriniformes; family Cyprinidae; genus Sinocyclocheilus; species Sinocyclocheilus grahami. The sequence goes on from NW_015505971.1 coordinate 467,115, forward strand.
GCCTCTGAAGTCGCTCCTGTGGGGTGTCCACAAGGGCTTCAGTATGTTCCTCATTCTCAACGGACCCCACTGATCTACTCCATGCACTCATCTCTGGCCACCCAGGGGCCAATAACACCCTCTTGCTGTGAAAAGATTGCTTCTGGTGGCCCAACATGGCCAGGGATGTGAGAAAGTTCTTTCATGGCTGCTCTGACTGCACCATCTCGACGAGTTACCAGCCGGAAAACTCCATCTGCTGCCCATTCCTAACCATCTGTAGTCACACCTGGGAGTGGATTACATCAAGCATAACACATGCATGATGATGTTCACTGATTTATTTTCCAAGTCATGTCATTTGCTTCTTCTCAAAGGCCCTACCTTGATGGAAAATAATAATAATAATTCATTACATTTATATGGCGCTTTTCTAGGCACTCAAAGCACTTTACATTGTCAGGGGATATCTCCTCATCCACCACTAGTGTGCAGCATCCACCTGGATGATGTGACGGCTGCCATAGTAGCCAGAACGCCCACCACACACCAGCTTATTGGTAGAGAGGAGACAGAGTTATGAAGCCAATCAGTAGATATGGGGATTGTTAGGAGGCCATGATGATCAGAGGCCAATTGGCAAATTTGGCCAGGATGTCACACCTCTACCCTTTTCAAAAGACATCCTGGGATTTTTAATGACCACAGAGAGTCAGGACCTCGGTTTAACGTCTCATCCGAAGGATGGTGCTTGTTGACAGTATAGTGTCCCCGTCACTATACTGGGGCGTTAGGACCCACACAGACTACAGCGTGAGCACCCCCTGCTGGCCTCACTAACACCTCTTCCAGCAGCAACCTAGTTTTCCCAGGAGGTCTCCCATCCAGGTACTGACCAGGCTCAGCCCTGCTTAGCTTCAGTGGGTAACCAGGTAACCGCCCTGTTTGTTAATCCCATCCAGTGGTCTCAAGACCAACCCACCTCCTCCAATGCCTCTGAAGTCGCTCCTGTGGGGTGTCCACAAGGGCTTCAGTATGTTCCTCATTCTCAACGGACCCCACTGATCTACTCCATGCACTCATCTCTGGCCACCCAGGGGCCAATAACACCCTCTTGCTGTGAAAAGATTGCTTCTGGTGGCCCAACATGGCCAGGGATGTGAGAAAGTTCTTTCATGGCTGCTCTGACTGCACCATCTCGACGAGTTACCAGCCGGAAAACTCCATCTGCTGCCCATTCCTAACCATCTGTAGTCACACCTGGGAGTGGATTACATCAAGCATAACACATGCATGATGATGTTCACTGATTTATTTTCCAAGTCATGTCATTTGCTTCTTCTCAAAGGCCCTACCTTGATGGAAACGACAGAACTCCTCTTCGATCATGTCTTCAGATACGTTGGGATCACCAAGGACATTGTATCAGACATGGCCCTCAATTAATTTCAAAGGTCTAGAAAGCCTTCTTTACCCTCCTTGGCTTGATTGTGAGCCTTTCTTCCAGTTACCATCCCCAGTCGAAGGGGCAGACAGAGAGAAATATCCAGCAGATTGGTTGTTTCCTACAAACCTTCTGCCACAACCACCAGGATACAGCTGCCCAGCAAGGAGCTCAGTCCCAGATTCATTGTCTCCTTCACCATCACCAGACAGATAAACCCAGTCACCCAGCAGTTGCAACTCCCCTCATATTACAAGATCCATCCCTCTTTCCATGTTTTACTCCTTAAACCATATCACACTCCTGTTCATGGCCTGGCCCAGCAGAGGTCGAAGGTTATGGCATAACATGCATGGGTCCCTAGAGATGATACCCTAGATCCTACTCTTCTCCCAGCCTTCCATGACTCTCACCCTGATTGTCCTGCACCTCGTGGAAGAGATCGGCTGCCTCGACATCAAGGTTTTCGGCCCTCAGGACAGGTCCATGGGGGGAGGGGGTACTGTCATGGATTGGGCAGGCTTTGATGTCACCTAGTCACAACTTTTAATACTAAGCAGCCACAACTGCTCCTCATCAGGATCTTATCAGTGTCTTATCAGGATCCCTCATTAAGACTGCTACTTAAGTACACATCTAATCTCACCTCATTGTCCAGTCTTGTTTGTGCTAAGTGGACTACTTATCTGTTCTCCTGGTCTCCAGTGATGAACTCCAGTGAATATCTCCAGTGTATACCTCCAGCGTGTATCTCCTGTGATTACCTCCACCGTGCTTTCCCCTCCTTCGTGTTTCCTGTATATGTGTGTAAGGATTACCTAGATACTTAGCCTGAAGATGAGGTGTGTGCTCACCATCCACTTGCTCCTCCATCCATGATCTCCTGCACCTGCAATAAAGGAAAGTCCTGTTCATGGAACTGCTTACTTACCTGCCATATCATTAGCAGATTCTCATTGCTCATTCCAACCATTAATAGAGCTGCTTACTTACCTGCCATAACCCATATTGCTCAAACTGTGAATAAAACTCCTGTTTGCTTCTTTAGTCTGGTTCTGTGTCCATATGCCACAACATATTTACTGTATATTCTAAACCCCCCCCACTAGGATTCCTCCAGTGAATCTCAGTCATTTCCAGTGCTGCTAATGCTGTGTGCATGTGAAAAGTGTACAATTTTTTGGCCTGAAGTTGTGAGATTTTGCTTAAATTGTTTGTATAGTGTATTAATAGAGTTATATCAATGATCACAATAACCAATTCTTCCAATGAGTAATGTGGCTAGTTATTGTAACTGTAGTCTGTTGTCATGCAGTGCATCACTCACAGATCACCATATTAATAGTGAGTTTGGTGTTTAGATAAACAGTGATGTGCATTACAGGTGTGTGTACTCATCTCATCTCATCACTCATCGGCCTCATTCAGGATGGTGATGAGTCTGCTTACAGACAGGTGGTCGAGCAGTTGGCTGTCTGCTGCAGTCTCAACATCTTGGAGCTCAACACACTCAAAACTGTGGAGATGATCATGGACTTCAGGAGAAACCCCCCTGCACTCCCCCCACTCACCATCATGGACAGCACTGTGACTGCAGTGGAGTCATTCAGGTTCCTGGGCACCACAATCTCTCAGGACCTGAAGTGGGACACTCACATTGACTCCATTGTGAAAAAGGCCCAGCAGAGGTTGTACTTCCTTCGCCAGCTGAGGAAGTTCAACCTGCCACAGGAGCTGCTGAAACAGTTCTACTCCGCCATCATTGAATCCATCCTCTGCACTTCAATAACTGTCTGGTTCAGCTCAGCTACCAAATCTGACCTCAGAAGACTTCAGAGGGTAGTCCGGACTGCTGAGCGAATCATTGGTACAACCCTCCCTTCTCTCCAAGAACTGTACTTATCCAGAGTGAGCAAAAGGGCTGGCAGAATCACTCTGGACCCCTCACATCCAGCACACTCCCTCTTTGAACTGTTGCCATCTGGTTGACGCTACAGAGCTCTGAGCACCAGAACGACCAGACACAGGAACAGTTTCTTCCCTCAGGCAATCCATCTCATGAACACTTAACAATAACTGTGGAACACACACGATTTATTCACTCATACACTTATTTATCTAACACACATACTCAGTCTTCACCTCAAATTTGCACATAATATTCAGTACCTGTACACACAAAAACTGTCTATTGTAATATACCTGCACATATAACTGTCAATTTATATATTTTTATTCCTTATTTACTTGTTCTATTTTTTATTATCTGTGTTTTTTGTTCTGTCACTGTCATTCTGTTACACTGTGGAAGCTTCTGTCACGAAAACAAATTCCTCGTATGTGTAAACATACCTGGCAATAAAGCTCATTCTGATTCTGATTATGTACACTGAGCCACAGTACTCTCTTTAGCCACACACCTCGTGAGTGATCGTCAGCTGTAATATGAGCAGTGGACAGAGAAACCTCTTTCACCATGGCAGTGATCAAGCCAACATGAGAGGTTAGCGGAGTTTCGGTCAATATTTCCTCCCTATAGCGTGTGAAGGTGAACGGCTTTGTTATGACACGACTTACCCTCCTGATGAGATCCGAGCATCTGCGGTCTCAGCGGTTACTCCTGTGTCAGAGGTCAACATCTGATTTTACTGATGACAACACTGAACACTGACAACACAGTCTGCTGTACTGGCACAGTTTTGCATATAAAACATCTTTGTTAAAGTCCACATGAAAGCCATTGTACTTGTGTAATGTTGAGTATCCCAGAGTGAAACAGGACATTTTTTTAATGTATCCCAAAGGTAAAGCTATAGGCACGTGATTATTTTATTGCAATACTGTGCACTGTTCATGAGACCAGAAACGTTTAACAGAGCTGCACTAGGGAGGATTCGGCCCTCTAGTGGTTGAGGCGTAAAATTTACTGATGTGAGTTGTGCTTCTAATGTAAAGACAATGTAAAAAAAAAAGGACAACTATACGTAAACATAGCAGGTAACTGATGTTGTTATGAATTGTTACAGCCTGTTTCCCTTTTTCCCTACGATGAATGAGGTTTCTTTGTTTTAACAACGGATGATTTCTCTGATGGTTACCTTTTTGAATTGTGTTCATCACAGTCGTGGCTTCAAACTGTCAGAACGAACACACTTCTCACTAACACACGACACACACGGTCACTTTCTTTTCTTTGTTAATGGACGTGTTGTAACCATGCAAAGATGAATGCAAAAAAAAAAGAGACATTTCTGATTAAATCCAACCCATCAGCTCAAATAATAGGCTAAATCATTATTATAAGCTGACCGTTGTGAATGCTTTGACTCTTATAAGGCTTTTTGTAGTCTTATGGGATTTAAAAGTAATTTAGTTTTAAAGCATAGCAGAGGTGCCATTATTATGTATATGATGTAATTGTATTTCGAACTCTAATAGGCACAAGTCAAGGTTGTTTTGTGTGTGATGACGTTGCAGGGTGTTGAGAATGTATTTTGTCAAATTATGTGAAATTGTAACACACATCCTGTGCTGAGCATTGAACACTATGTAGGGACCCTGTCAATCGTAACGGAGCTAGTGTCAGTGTAATGAAAGGACACATGGAGATCACGTGACCTGTGTGCTGGTTGCTGGCTCTGGGCTGTGTTAACATGCCTCCAGCACACATTCACTTAATGCCAACACAACCATGGCAGCCGGAAGCTATCCACACTTCCCAGGGCTAGAAAGCACCACAAAATATGTTTCGGCAATATGGGTGCATTTTTTATCTGAAAATAGTCATTTCAAGTATAACTGTGCTAAAATGTGTTAACTCACTTTAAAACAGTTTGTACAGTTTGTCCAGCAGTTTGTATACTGTACATGCATTATAGTCTTTTTCTTCAAATGATGTTCATAGTTAGAATTTTATGTATCATAAATATACAAATATGGTAGCATCATTGCACATAATTGCCTTTTGACTGAAAATCATATACTCTCTGGGACATAAAAGTCCATGGAGCCATGTGGCATACAGTAAATGCTCATATTTCTGCCATTCTTGTTTAACAGGTGACCAGTTTTGAAAGACCAGTGTTGAGATGACTCCTGATCAGATTACAATGCATTTCATCCTAAAGATGATGGTATAGCATACATTCATCGAATCAGGACAGGCGCCAGGCGCTGGATGTATAGTCTACAGTGTAGAGAATAATGGAAAATCACAGCTAGAGCTTTCTGACATTCAGAGCAATGGAAAATGCAGGCCAGTGGAAAGAGGCTCTGAGAATAAATAACTTGATAATGTTAATGGCCGACTCCACAGACCCGCTCAGAAAGCCTCTAAAGTGCCACGCTAGATGCTATCGACACACAGCCAGCAGACAGGACATGAACACGGGACTAACCAATGCACAACTGGACAGAGGAGGGCTACCTCCTAAAAATAGGACAAAACTAGTGCTCTCTCGGGGTTACTCTGTTCAATTAGGCTGTTTAATTAATTGCCTGTTATAATAATTGTGAAGTGGCGCTCCTGGGAGACTGAGAGCCGCATCCAGCAATATCATTTTGTGGCCCTTTGGGGACGACTCTAATCATCGTGATGAATACTCACTTCATTTGACATGTTGGGTTGTGTTAAGGCTTTTATGTTCATTTTTGATGTGCAACACTAGCTGCATATGAACAGAGTTCTGCAAAACCCAAATCTGAATTTAAAGTTATGCTGGAAAAATAATCTAAAGCCAATCTTTTTTTTTTCATATGCTGTGATATATCACAGTAATAACTAGCCATGTTTAGCATGCTGTATATAGGTTCTATTTTTAGTACAACATTTGAAAATACCTTGAAGAACGAACTCTTCCCAACACAAAAAGTGTGTAGGTGTTGGATTTACTTTGAAACAATTTTCCCTCAGAAACTGCTTGTAAACGTTTTACAAATAAGTGCAAAGAAATGGCAAGTTACTCATTAAATTAAACATTACATTTTGAAGTAGAAAGACTGATATGGTATTTTCTTGTAAAACATACTCCAGTAATCACCCAATAATTAAAAAATTTTTTTTTTTTTTTACAACATACAACCATCGTATGAATGTTCAAATCTGATGCACTTTTAAAGTATCTGTCTTAAAGGGGTCATTGGATGCTTATAAGTTGTTTGAACTGAAATGTGTGTTGGCAGTGTGTGTACACAACCATCTGATAATGATAAAGATCCACCCAGTGTTTTTTTTTTTAATCTACTAAAATTGATCTTACTGATATAGATATCGTACCTCAAAGTGATGCACTAAAGGAGGTAGAGCTTTTTCGCATTTGGCTCCCAATCTCTGGAATAGCCTTCCTGATACCGTTCGGGGTTCAGACACACTCTCTCTGTTTAAATCTAGATTAAAGACACATCTCTTTGGCCAAGCATTCAAATAATGCATCTCATAATCTTACAGAAGAAGTGAGTATAAGGTTTTTTAATGAATCTTTGCAAATTGCCTTTCATAATAATGTGCTCATTAGCAAGTTTCACGATGAATGCAGCTAAAGTAAACAGTCTCTCAGAGAGTGGCTTGGAAGAGAGGGGCGGGGTCAACAGAGCTGATTAACATTTAAAGGAAAATGCTACAAAAATGCTTGCTCTGAAAAGAGCAGTTTTTGACAAGGTAAAAAGGCAGGACTGTACAGTGCGACATATATGCATGTGCTACGAAAAAACTGGTCTGTGCGATGAATAAATTTACCACTGTAGCACATGTGCGATACAGTTTTGCATGTTCATAACACAGCCGCTTAATAGTGTGAAGTGATTTCGATGTGCTTGTTCGTGTGTGTGAGATTGATTATACTTGGTAGTTATGGGTGTGCGATAAGACAATTTTTGATCGTGGACGATTAAAAGTCTCCACGATCTGCTTTTGAAGAAATATTGTAGTATTGTGCTACAGCGCAAATTCTATCAGTTGCAGTTCTGGCGCATCCACCTCAGTATGCAGTACAATGAGACATGCATTCACATCAAATATTAACACAGCAGTAGAGTTACACTCACGGGACACTGCACTTATGCGCAATCACAAAAGTACATTATTAGCATCTGCTTAAACATTTAATTCACGTGCTGTTCTGACATGCGTTTTTTCTGAGCGCATATACACATGAACCATGCACACTAAAACAGCGCCTGATTATTAGACTAAGTTATCTTTTGCATCTAATACTGTCAAAAACACACAAGGTTTACATTTAAACACAGTTGGTTGTCTAAAATGAAAGTAAACAGTTGAGAGAGAAAGGGATGCATGCAGCTCTTAAAGTGACAGTACTAAACATGGTGCCGCTTGTCGTTAAAGGAATAGTTCACTCAAAAATTACATTTCTCAGCAGCGGAAGTCATCATAGATGGGTAAATCTATATTGGTGATTGGGAGACTACCACAAATATATATATTTAAATAGCAAAAGAAAAACTCCACGCTAATGTTTTCATGACTTTCAAAAAAAAAAAAATAATAATAATAATAAAGAGAGACCGGTAATGACAGTCAGAAGAGAGAACGATGTCAAATTTACCGTCACTCCCATAGACACAGTATTGGGAACACCCTCGCATTAGCGTTAATTCGTTTTTTTGTAATTTGATGCAAAGGTAAAATAATACAAAATATAGTGCTATAAATGTACATACAGGTGCATCTCAATAAATTAGCATGTCGTGGAAAAGTTCATTTATTTCAGTAATTCAACTCAAATTGTGAAACTCGTGTATTAAATAAAATCAATGCACACAGACTGAAGTAGTTTAAGTCTTTGGTTCTTTTAATTGTGATGATTTTGGCTCACATTTAACAAAAACCCACCAATTCACTATCTCAACAAATTAGAATACTTCATAAGACCAATAAAACATTTTTTTAGTGAATTGTTGGCCTTCTGGAAAGTATGTTCATTTACTGTACATGTACTCAATACTTGGTAGGGGCTCCTTTTGCTTTAATTACTGCATCAGTGCGGCATGGCATGGAGGTGATCAGTTTGTGGCACTGCCGAGGTGGTATGGAAGCCTAGGTTTCTTTGACAGTGGCCTTCAGCTCATCTGCATTTTTTGGTCTCTTGTTTCTCATTTTCCTCTTGACAATACCCAATAGATTCTCTATGGGGTTCAGGTCTGGTGAGTTTGCAGGCCA
>NW_015505971.1:477602-489823 GCF_001515645.1 Sinocyclocheilus grahami
TTTTTTGTGAATTGTTGGCCTTCTGGAAAGTATGTTAATTTACTGTAGATGTACTCAATACTTGGTAGGGGCTCCTTTTGCTTTAATTACTGCCTCAATTCGGCGTGGCATGGAGGTGATCAGTTTGTGGCACTGCTGAGGTGGTATGGAAGCCCAGGTTTCTTTGACAGTGGCCTTCAGCTCATCTGCATTTTTTGGTCTCTTGTTTCTCATTTTCCTCTTGACAATACCCCATAGATTCTCTATGGGGTTCAGGTCTGGTGAGTTTGCTGGCCAGTCAAGCACACCAACACCATGGTCATTTAACCAACTTTTGGTGCTTTTGGCAGTGTGGGCAGGTGCCAAATCCTGCTGGAAAATGAAATCAGTATCTTCTCCGAAATTTCTTGGTAAACGGTTGCAGTGACGTTGGTTTTCAAAAAACACAATGGACCAACACCAGCAGATGACATTGCACCCCAAATCATCACAGACTGTGGAAACTTAACACTGGACTTCAAGCAACTTGGGCTATGAGCTTCTCCACCCTTCCTCCAGACTCTAGGGTCTTGGTTTCCAAATGAAATACAAAACTTGCTCTCGTCTGAAAAGAGGACTTTGGACCACTGGGCAACAGTCCAGTTGTTCTTCTCCTTAGCCCAGGTAAGACGCCTCTGACGTTGTCTGTGGTTCAGGAGTGGCTTAACAAGAGGAATACGAGCCAAATTCCCAAATTCCTTGACACGTCTGTGTGTGGTGGCTCTTGATGCCTTGACCCCAGCCCCAGTCCATTCCTTGTGTCAAATTCTTTTCTTGAATTGATTTTGCTTGACAATCCTCATAAGGCTGCTGTTCTCTCGGTTGGTTGTGCATCTTTTTCTTCCACACTTTTTCCTTCCACTCAACTTTCTGTTAACATGCTTGGATACAGCACTCTGTGAACAGCCAGCTTCTTTGGCAATGAATGTTTGTGGCTTACCCTCCTTGTGAAGGGTGTCAATGATTGTCTTCTGGACAACTGTCAGATCAGCAGTCTTCCCCATGATTGTGTAGCCTAGTGAACCAAACTGAGAGACCATTTTGAAGGCTCAGGAAACCTTTGCAGGTGTTTTGAGTTGATGGCATGTCACCATATTCTAATTTGTTGAGATAGTGAATTGGTGGGTTTTTGTGAAATGTGAGCCAAAATCATCACAATTAAAAGAACCAAAGACTTAAACTACTTCAGTCTGTGTGCATTGAATTTATTTAATACACGAGTTTCACAATTTGAGCTGAATTACTGAAATAAATGAACTTTTCCACGACATTCTAATTTATTGAGATGCACCTGTACATTTTAAAAAAGGTGTAGAAGGTGTTATGTTTCTGCACTCTTCCATTTTTAGCAAATAAAGAAAAATTTAGCTTGTACATCACAGATTGTTTTGTTTAAAACTATTTTTATGATGGTTTGTATTTTTTGTGCTCTTTGGAACATCAATGTTTGTTTAAGTGATGAACTCTTTGGCACCTGCTCACACTGCCAAAAGCACCAAAAGTTGGTTAAATTACCATGGTGTTGGTGTGCTTGACTGGCCAGCAAACTCACCAGACCTGAACCCTATAGAGAATCTATGGGGTATTGTCAAGAGGAAAATGAGAAACAAGAGACCAAAAAATGTAGATGAGCTGAAGGCCACTGTCAAAGAAACCTGGGCTTCCATACCACCTCAGCAGTGCCACAAACTGATCACCTCCATGCCACGCCGAATTGAGGCAGTAATTAAAGCAAAAGGAGCCCCTACCAAGTATTGAGTACATGTAAAGTAAATGAACATACTTTCCAGAAGGCCAACAATTCACTAAAAATGTTTTTTTTATTGGTCTTATGAAGTATTCTAATTAGTTGAGATGGTGGGTTTTTGTTAAATGTGAGCCAAAATCATCACAATTAAAAGAACCAAAGACTTAAACTACTTCAGTCTGTGTGCATTGAATTTATTTAATACACGAGTTTCACAATTTGAGCTGAATTACTGAAATAAATGAACTTTTCCACGACATTCTAATTTATTGAGATGCACCTGTACATTTTAAAAAAGGTGTAGAAGGTGTTATGTTTCTGCACTCTTCCATTTTTAGCAAATAAAGAAAAATTTAGCTTGTACATCACAGATTGTTTTGTTTAAAACTATTTTTATGATGGTTTGTATTTTTTGTGCTCTTTGGAACATCAATGTTTGTTTAAGTGATGAACTCCATTACTTGTGTTTGTTTTCAGACATGATAACAGACGTTTTATACAAGAGCTACAACTTTTTGGCCTGTGCTACAAAATTTTCAACCTCTGTAGCACCAGTGCTATGTGCAAAAAAGGTTAACGTACAGCCCTGAAAGGTGTTTTTTACACTACCATTGAGAAATTTGAACCAAACTATGTTACAGACTTTTCATTAAGACCCTAAAGAATCATATCAACTTGTGGAAAATGGGCATCCAATGACCCCTTTAAAGGAATAGTTCACCCAGAAATGAAAATTAGCTGAAAATGTGGTCACCCTCAGGCCATCCAAGATGTAAATAAGTTTGTTTCTTCATTTGTTTTCAGACATGATAACAGACGTTTTATACAAGAGCTACAACTTTTTGGCCTGTGCTACAAAATTTTCAACCTCTGTAGCACCAGTGCTATGTGCAAAAAAGGTTAACGTACAGCCCTGAAAGGTGTTTTTTACACTACCATTGAGAAATTTGAACCAAACTATGTTACAGACTTTTCATTAAGACCCTAAAGAATCATATCAACTTGTGGAAAATGGGCATCCGATGACCCCTTTAAAGGAATAGTTCACCCAGAAATGAAAATTAGCTAAAAATGTGCTCACCCTCAGGCCATCCAAGATGTAAATAAGTTTGTTTCTTCATCATATTTGGAGAAATGTAGCATTGCATCAGTGTCTCAGCAATGGATGCTCTGCAGTGAATGGGTGCCGTCAGAATGAGAGTCCAAACAGCTGATAAAAACATCACAATAATCCACACCACTCCAGTCCATCAGTTAACATCTTGAGAAGACAAAAGCTGAAACAAATCCATCATCCATTAAAGATGTTTTTAACTTAAAACCATTGCTTTATTGAGTCCATAATCCATAATGCTTCCTTCAGTATAAAAGTTAATCTCCTGTTGTCACCCACATATTTGTTTAGAGCTGTTTTGGTTTGTAAACGGTGCTTGATCTGTGCAGATTTCTCTCCTGATTCACACCAGAACACTTTTTCACTGGAGGAAGAGTTATTATGGATTATGTACTCATATTTGAGTTTAAAACATCTTAATGCTGGATTAGTTTCAGCTTTTGTCTTCTCCAGATGTTAACTGATGGACTGGAGTGCTGTGGATTACTTGTGGATTATTGTGATGTTTTTATCAGCTGTCTGGACTCTCATTCTGACGGCACCCATTCACTGCAGAGCATCAATTGCTGAGACACTGATGCAATGCTGTTCATTGTAAGTTCATGTTATTTAATGTAGTTAAATAATGTTAACAAATGAAAACTTCTTGTTACATTTTATCAAATAATTCATTACAATCATTGCACATATTCACGTTGTTAGTTAATTTGATATCATCAACCAATTAAAACTGAATGCTTCAGAAATATTCAATACTCTGGGCAGCTCCAGCTGTAAGTGATGTGAAAACTATCTGTCTTCAGTAATTTTCTCTTCCTTGCACCTGTAAAGTTCACATGCTGTTGTGTCTTTTGAGAATTGCATGGAGTGTGCACTGCATTGGAAACTTGCACCAGCCATTTATTTCAATTAAAAAGCATGCACCCTGACGTCTCAAATGTAGTGGGCATGAAACAAGCATAATTACATTTGTTTGGCTTCTAAACACCCAGAGGGAGCCATTAAGTCCAGAAGACTGGATGCTCCGATAGGTAGTAATAACTCTAAGAGGCGTTTGTGCTGAGAAGTGCCCTTAATTTTCCAATGACACTGCGGTTCTTAGAGTATGGGATGCCTTCCCTTGTGTGTAGTGTTGAACACACTGGCTCTCGCCTTACAGACACTGTGCAGCTTTCTCAATGGGCCCCATGACCTGCAGGGGCCCTCAGGCACTCATTGTGAAATTACGTTTTCTAGTAAACTGTTTTTTTGTGCATGTCCTGATTTATGGCTGAAGACCTCTTAAGTGCTAGAGTCATGGAAACAATTTGCAGTGCACAACATAAAGCTTGCACACTGCAGCTCATGTTGTCACAGCATAGGCTGCTCGCTCTAATGTACATACTGCGCTGGAGGAAAGACAAGTGAACCTAGTGGAGCTGAGCTGAATCGTAATGTGAATTATATTTCCTAGTCATGTCAGTTTGTACTTCAATTTGCATTTGGCCCCTGGTTATAATGAGCATTAAAATGCACAAACACTAGAAAATCATCTTAAATAGTCTTCCGTAATGTGGATGGGTGTATCTGAGATCACATGATCAAATGCAGTAAGTTACAAAAAGATCAGACTTTGAATTAGACCACAACAGATATCAACCGATATAGATTTTTTATAACCGATATTAGTATGCTTATATGTCCAATAACCGATATGCAGAACCAATATTTATTTAATGTTTTACTTCTGTTTTTGTTCAACGTCATCTTCATATCCTAACAATAAAAACATGGATTTTTTTCTAATGTTTTCAAATAGAAACTTTAACTCGAACGGTACCACAATCACTCAAATTAATTTCTACAGAACTGTAAGTACATAGATGATGATTATATTGAGATAAATAGGAAATCTTAATATTAGGGTTGTTAATGAGGGGATCTTGTTTGAAGCCACATGCAGTGGCCATTATTTTGAACATCAACAGAGTGAACAACAGCTTAATGAGACTAATCAGCATAGGTAATATTAATGTAACATATCTCATTTGAGCATGAATGCCAGTTGAATACATGTTATTAAATAAAGCAAAGCAAGTTACTGTGCCTGTGAACACCCACCAAAAGGTGCCAGTTATCAATGGTTCTGATATTACAAAACCGATATCCGAAAATTTCAGAAAATTATTGTTAAAGCCAATTATCGGTTGATTTTCACACCCCCACTCTGACAGAGTGATTGACACACAGAAGGCATTTCTGATTGGCTAAAAAGGCGCAAACACAGATTTGGTTTTTGAAATGTAATGTAAAGTGTGGGTACATTTCATGTACTGTAATACACAGGTGATTTGAGAAAGGCCAGTTTGATTAGGCAGGTTTGCTACTAGGACACATACATAACACAAGTGCAAGATAGTTTGTAAGTGGCTCCAGCATTTCAAACGCCAGTGTGCTGAAATGCTTTCATTTGTATTATGTATTAAACGGAGTGTCATGTAACGTGTCCAGCAAAATAAAACTTTTATATGTAACGTGTCAAGATTTTTTAAAAAGACAAATGACGCATAATTTGAAACTCTGAAAACAATGGATCCCTAATTGAATGGTCTAATTAGAGCAGGGACGCGATGCCAGATAAATAATCAAATTCACGCTACTTAAACTTGAACTTGCACAGCGACACATGAAGCCGCGCTGACGGTCGCCTCATGAGCTGATATGACTGCAGCTTGCTTACACAGGCACTTCTGAACGTGTGTGTAATGTGAGCAAGGTGCGGCGGCCTTCAGTCATTATCCACCCACACTCTCAGGCTCTTTCTCATGCAGCGCGGCACCTTTGCTCAGTCTCTCTCTTTAATCACACGCTCCATTGTTATTTGGGCCGCAGTGCTGCGCTTTTGGACACAGCCAGACAGCGTGAATGATGAATGCTTTAAAAGCTGCATGCCACGACTCTGTGAAGATGGAGATCTGCATTTGCACCATCTGCTCAGTGTACCATTTTTAAGGGTACTTGAAAACATTTAGGCTTTTACACATAATGCAGTAGATATAAATATAGCAGGACTTTACAGGCTTTCTTATCAGCTGTGACACATATGCAAAATGAAAAATGATTAGTGATGTTTGAGAGCTGCAACAGTGTGAGGAGTAGTATTAGAGCTCATTTATTTATTTGTTCTCCCTTCCCTTGTCATCATCCCTTGTTTTATTGGTTGTTATGGAAGCTCATTTTCATCACATAATTATAAAATATACAAGGACATAAATAGTGAATTTTTATCTTTTTTTCCTCACAGTTCTGACTCTTTTCTTTTCAGAATTGTTAAGATTTATATCTCACAATTATGACTTTTTTTCAGAATCAGAAAGGGTCACACTTTAGTTTGGGTCTGTTCTCACTATTAACTAACTGTTAATTAACTATGACTTTTACTTCAATAAACTCTTAATTTGCTGCTTATTAATAATTAGTAAGGTAGTAGTTAAGTTTAGTATTAAAGGTCATTGCACACCGAGTCTGAACTTTTCGCACGTTAAAAAATAAATACGACCTCACATTGTGTCAATCACGTTTACACACTGCCTCCGAAACTTTCATCTGTCATTAAAAAAAAATTGGATCAGGTTCTGAGTTTTCGCATCCGTAGCAAGCATTTTGATAGGAAAGGATGACGAATACAAGAAAATGAAAAAACGCATCCGAAAATTTCGGATTCAGTGTGCAAGGACCTTAAGGCATCTAAAAATGGTCATGCAGAATAAGGCATTAATTTGTGCTTTATAAGTACTAATAAACAGCCAACGTGCTAGCAATGTGCATGCTAATTAGGGGTGTAACAGTACACAGATGTCACGGTTCGGTACGTACCTCGGTTCGGGGGTCACGGTTCATTACGATTTCGGTACAACAGGAAAAAAACAACAAATCTACTATGCTAGGTTTCATTTTCATTTATTTTGAACAGACAGTTCAATTAGTTGAACAGATTTAGTTAACAGATAAACAAGGGAGTTTCAGTTCATTTTTGTGACACACTTACTTTGTTCACAGAATGGCAGAACGCGACATATTTGTTTTCTTTATTTTACAAAAGCACAATTTTTGTTTTCATTGTGTGTGTACGCAAATAAAAGTAGACCTTTTACAGTGATGCATTATTAATAAGACAATAAATGACGGATTGTTTTAAGTTGATTCTGCTGGTATAAGGAAACAGTTAAAGTGATCGCGCCGGCACACACACACACAACACATATCAGTTCCAGCATTGTTAACTGTTTTGATGTGTTTTATATCGAGCATACACGACAGACCTCTTCTAGGTTTACTGCCAACAACTTGTCGACTTTTTTTATTGAACTACGCCAACCCGTGGCTTCCACATGAACTGCATCACAATCAAGATTAATTATTTACATATCATGACATCCCCCTTTTTTCACATCCCATAACCTGAAAATGACAAAACAACCAAAAGAATTCTGCTTGGTATCACATAACATCTTGTTTTTTTTCCCCTCTTTTCTTTAACCGTTTCTGTATTGTCCATTAAACTATTGCACCTGAACAAATATCCAAAGTTCATAATTACTCCTCAACGAGCCTTTTTGGCTTGATGACAATACGTCCACTTGCCGTTTTGGTTGGGAGACTTGGAAGCTCTGTAGGACTAGAATTACTTGTTTTGTTTTGAATGTCCATTTCACATGGTTCATCAGCATTGTTAGTCAAATTCTTCTGTTTCACATTTTGATTGTTCCTGTCCTCGGTTATGTTATTTTTCACCTTTGACTGCATCAGAAACTTTCTGTTCCGTCTATACATCTGTCCATCCGGCGTCTGTACAACATAGGATCTGTGCTGATCAGAAAGTTCAGTTACTTGAGCTGGATTCCACACACCATCTTGTCATATTCTGACACTGTCGCCAATTTGAAGTTTCTGAAGCACCCTTGCTCCTTGATCAAAATATTTTTTCTGTTTCTGTTGTCTTTTTTCTAGCAATTGCTGCACTGTGTTAGAGACCATACAGGGTTTCAACATTTGTGACTTCGTTGGAAGTCTCGTTCTCATGCGTTGACCCATCAACAGCTGGGCTGGTGACACACCAATGTCTTCCAATGGTGTACTCCTAAGGTTCAGCAAAGACAAATACGGATCCTTTCCATCTGCTTTAGCTTTTTTCAGCAGTAGTTTAACGGTTTGTACCCCTCTTTCAGCCATTCCATTCGATTGAGCGTGGTGGGGGTTTGACGTTTTGTGAGAAAACTCCCACTCCTTTGCAAAAACTTGGAATTCACGCAAGCTGAATTGAGGTCCGTTATCTGAAATCACAGTCTCAGGAATTCCATGTCTAGCGAATTGTGACTTAAGATGGGCGATGACTGTAGCACTTCTTGTGTCTGACTTTAGCCATTCTACCTCGATGAACTTGGAAAAGTAATCCACTAAGAGTAGATACTCCTGCTGGCCAAAAGTGAATAGGTCAACACCTATCTTTTGCCAGGGTCTTTCTGGAACACTGTGTGGATGTAACGGCTCTTTGATTTGTCGTTTCTGATGAGTCCTACACACGTCACAGCTGTTCACCATTTCTGTTATACTTTGTGACATTCCAGGCCAAAAAAGTACTTCTCTCACTCTACGTCTGCAGCTTTCAATTCCCAAGTGACTTTCATGAATTCGATTCAGCATTTCAGCTCTCATTGCTGCTGGAACAATGAGTCGTTCTCCTTTGAATAGAACAACTTCCACTACTGAAATTTCCTCTCTGTAATTCCAATACATTTGTATTTCCTTTGCAGCTTGACTCTTTGTCTTCGGCCATCCACTCAGGACTGTTTCTGTGAGTTTAATCAGTGTCTTATCATTCTTTATTTCTTTTCTGAATTCTTCTAATTTCTCACTTGACACAGGCAAATTAGAAATCACCATGTGCACCTGAGCTTCTATGTCTTTATCAAGTGAGCCGGTCACTGGTAAGTAAGCTCTGGACAATGCATCTGCAATATGCATCTCCTTTCCCGGCCTGTACTGTACATGCACTTGATATTTCTGCAGTCTCATTAACAGTCTCTGTATTCTAGCTGGAGCACTGCTCCATGGTTTTTTCATTATCACTTCAAGTGGCTTGTGATCTGACTCCACATTAATTTCCCTTCCATACACATACTGATGGAAACGTTCTACCCCGAACACAATCGCTAACATTTCCTTTTCGATTTGCGCGTAGCGCTGCTCTGTTTCAGTCAAAGCACGCGATGCATATGCAATCGGTTTGCCCTCTTGCAGTAGGACAGCACCAAGTCCGTTTTTTGAAGCATCCACCGATAGTGTCACAGGAAGGTTTACGTCATAGTATCTAAGCAAAGGAGCTTCAGTGAGCATTGTTTTCAATATTTCGAATGCATGCTGATGCTCATCTCCCCACTGCCATGCCACATCATCTCTAGTTAGTCCACGTAATGGCTCAGTGTGTTGTGACATGTTTGGAATGAACTTTGCTAAGAACGTAACCATTCCCAGAAATCGTTCCACATCTTTTTTGCATTCAGGTGTTGGCATTTTCTTTACAGTCTCAATCTTGCTCTGATCAGGTTTCAATCCTTCTTTTGAAAAAACATGACCCAAGTATTTGATTTCCTCCAGGCCCACTTTGCATTTTTCCTTATTCAGCTTGACGTTCTTGATTCTTGCTCTCTCTAGCACTTGTCTCAATCTTTCATCATGCTGTTCTTTTGTCTCCCCCCAGATCAACAGGTCATCAATGTACGTCTCAACGGCTTCAATTCCTTCAAACAGTTGTCCCATCGCCCTGTGGAACACTTCTGGTGCCGAATTAATTCCAAAAGCAAGACGGAGCAATCTGTAACGGCTGAAAGGAGTGTTGAACGTACAGAGGTGAGAGCTGGCTTCATCGATTTTGACTTGCCAAAATCCTGAACTTGCGTCCAGCACTGTAAAGTATTTGGCTTTCGACAGTCTGCTTGTTATTTCCTCAACTGTTGATAGCTGGTAATGTTCCCTCATTACTGCTGTGTTAAGATCACGTGGATCTAAACAGATTCTTAATTTTCCATTAGACTTTTCCACAATCACGATTGGGTTTACCCACTGAGTAGGCTCTTCGATTTTTGTTATCACTTTCATTTTTTCCATCCTGATCAGTTCTGCTCTTAATTTTTCCCTTAGAGTGACTGGAATCTTTCTTGGTGGGTGTACTTTTGGTGTCACACTCTCATCAATTCGAATGGTGTGTTCCCCTTCAAGACAGCCTATGCCCTCAAACACATCAGCATACTCCTTGAAAATATTTTTTTCATCACTTCTATTCAGTGCCATCACTCTCTTTATGAGCCTCATTTGTTCACATGCTTTAATTGCTAGTATTGGTTTGGCATCTGTTTTTACAACAATGAATTCCAGGAAATAACTTCTCTTTTTATGTTTCACTGTCCAGTTACACTTTCCTTTCACAGGTATTTTGTCTCCAGTGTATGTTGACAGTTTTACATTTGTTGGTTTGAGTATGTTCCTTTTGCCTGTTCTCTGTAATATACTGTAAGGAATTACATTGGCCTGCGCGCCAGTCTCCAGTTTTATTTCGATATTCCATTCCTCTGCTTGTGATTGTATGTTTGCATGCACAGCTCCAACGAAAAGACTTGCTTGCTGATCCGTGACTTCATCATTTTCTGCGTGCACTTCTTGCAATTGTCCGAATTCACATGATTTTGCCCTTAGCTTTAACTCAGTGAGATACTGGCTAAATGACATATCCCCTTGCACACACATGAAAAACTTTCATAGGTTATGTTCTTCTTTGGGTTACAGTAGTTTTCAAATTTCTCCACAAATTTCGTCAGATCTTGCTTATCATCTTCTTCTTCACAAGTGAAGGTGTTGTACACTTCCACTGCCTCTTCTCCGGAAACATGAAGAAATAATGAGGACTTTACCTTAGCTGACTTGTCAGCTCCTCCGATTGCTGTTAGATATAGCTCAAACCTTTGTCGAAATCTTCTCCAATTTTCCGACAGATTCCCGTGCCGTAATTCAAGTCCAGCGGGTGGCTTAAGTCCTTCCATATTTGCAACACTGATTTTTACCTTATTAATTTACTTCTGACACCATGTTTTGATGTGTTTTATATCGAGCATACACGACAGACCTCTTCTAGGTTTACTGCCAACAACTTGTCGACTTTTTTTATTGAACTACGCCAACCCGTGGCTTCCACATGAACTGCATCACAATCAAGATGAATTATTTACATATCATGACAAACTTGACAGCGCAGTTGGTAATCTATCAAAATAAAATACAGTGAACCAAACATCAGTGCGCCTGCCTCTGTGTCACAGTTGGAACGCGACTGAAGTACAAAGCCTATAATTTACATAATAAATAATAGTTTAGCATTCAGATACATTGCAAATATGGAAATATTATGGAATATTTGGATTTGAGCCGAATGAGAGAGGTAGGATACACAAGCACAAAGCTCCATTTCGCAAACAGTTGAGTGCGCAAGCCTTTAAAGTATACTCCTTTGTCAGTGAAAGACGCGTTCAGAATCAGCACATGGTCACTGTCTAGTGGGCTTTGTTTTCTAGTGCGCAACTCATGTCATTCGCTGTTCCCTTTCAGTCGGTCACTCTCGACGTCACGTCGGATGACCAACAAATTGGAATCTCGCTTAGGGGGACCAATCTACTTCGAGTGTAAACTAAACGAGCCAATTTGCATTGGCATGCGATTATTGCATCCAGCTGCTGCTGATCACAGCGTGAGTATAAGTAGGCAGCAGATGTAGTGCATATTCAGCTTTTTCGCTGAGGAGCTGAGTGGTTCTATCGTTCTGCTCCTGACCTTCCTACAGTAGTGAGAAAAACTACAGTCAAGCACACTCTTCGGTGGGCTCTCATGCTGGTGGACGGCGCTTCAGCGGCGGAGGTTTTCCCATGTCGAGTGGGTTGCACACAACAGGCTGCACTACCCCTGTGTGTGTTGCAGACGGCCATCTCCCCTGTGCGCTTCAGCACACTCAAAGAGCAATTTCCATTCTAAAAGAGCTTCACGAGTGGAACGTCTTTTTAAAGACACGTCTTTTTAAAGATGTCATACCATTCGTGTGCTTCTGGGTGCGGTCGTTACCTGGCTCCGAGTGATGGTCACGATCGCTGCCTCTCGTGCCTGGGCATGAAGCATGATGAGGTGGCTTTCGTGGATGACTCATGCTCCCATTGCGGGGGTATGACCATCTCGGAGTTGCGGACCAGACTCCGTTATCTGCAAGGGGGCGGAGTGCCCGTGCCACTGCCTAGATCTGGGGCTCCCTCTGGTGGCAGCCGG
>NW_015505971.1:489833-490420 GCF_001515645.1 Sinocyclocheilus grahami
GCTGGAGTGGATTAACAGCCGCGGTGAGAATTGCCGCTCCGGGGAGCCCCAACCCCGCCGGCACTGCGAAACCAGCGGAGCTCTCAAAAGAGCAGGCTGGACCCTCCCGGGGGGTACCACCTGTTTCTTCCGAGGCTCCCCCGATGATCGGATGTCGGTTGCAGCATCGGGATGAAGATCTGTCAGCGTTGCCGCCCTCTGGGCGGTCAGCGGTGCCGGAGACGGACCCGGAAATTATGGCTATGCTTTCCTGGGCCGCCGCGAGTGTCGGGGCCGGGTGGAAGTGGAATCTTCCACCGCGTCCCGAACCCTCAAGGTTGGACAATTGGTTTCTCGGGGTGGCGCGCGCTGGTTCTCAGGGCCCCACCCCAGTGCCTTTCTTCCCGGAGGTGCATGATGAGGTCGCTGGGTCATGGACGGCACCTTTCACTTCCAGAAACCTCCCTCACCACCCTCGATGGGGGTCCAGCGCGGGAGTTCCCCAGGTGGAGCGGTCGGTTGCGGTGCAATTGTGTCCAAATGCCGCTACCACTTGGCAGGGCAAACCGTTGCTTCCCTCCCGGGCCTGTAGGCACTCGTCGGCCTTG
>NW_015505971.1:496044-503251 GCF_001515645.1 Sinocyclocheilus grahami
CAGTCTTATGCACACCCCTTCAAGTAAAGTGTTACCAATTTATTTTGGGCAAAAAAAATAAATAATAAAAATTCAAGGGATTAGATTATTTTACATGTGTGTAAACAACTTCTATCCACTCCCTTTGGATCATGCAGTTCTTCTTCTTCACTTGTTTTTGGATCCAGTGATGCTGTAATATTTCAGGGGATTCATAACAGTGCCCCCTACTTTAGTGAAACCACGGATTGCTGGAATAATGTGTTGTCATAAGCCCTATTCGGACGGTAATTGTTTCTCTTGTGAACATCAGTAAAAATACATTTACAAGGCACCTCAGTGATAAAACTCATGGATTCAAATGGCAATTTATTCACAGTGGAAAAGCGAGTTCTGTGATCCTCCGAACCCTGGCTCCTGTGACCAACCGCATGATTAATTAAATGTCCTGTTAAAAATAGGAAAATAGACGTGCTATAGTTGAAATGTTTATACAAGCGAACGGCAAAATATCCTTGCACATTGAGTTCACAGAAACTGGTCTTCTTTTTAATATGTGGCTCTAGTATCGCTAGCAAAGCATCAAACTGAGCCACTGACATCCTGAAGTAAACTTTGAATCGCCCGTGATAATTAATAAGGAGGGGGAACTCTCCTTCCTCTCTATATCTCAGGATTGGATGGACCCAATATTTCCTTTCATTTTCTCTTTTTAAGAAGTGAGAGAACAACAAAATCATCCTCACTGCTTGAAGAATCCATTTAGTACTTTCTTGCGATTTTTTTCGCAACTGATGAATTAATACACATCGGATTCAGTGTGCAAAGTTTCTGTGTGTGACAAATTTTTAGGATGACGAATATGAAAATAATGAAAATTTCAGACTCGGTGTGCGAGGACTTTAACTATGATGACAGATGCTATATTTTGAGCATATCACATATTTAGTGATGGCAGGAACTCTTTATATCTGTGAGGCGATCTCTGCACCGCTGTTCTCCCCTCAAACATGCCCAGATGCAGATGTACAGTATGCTTGTGCATGTGATTATTGGCTTTATGTTGTGCCGCTGTGAGAGTCCCGGCTGAAATCTTTTCTCGAGCCGTGCCATGAGCATCATTCACTGTGCCGGCCTGGACAGTTGCTTAGCAACTGGATTTAGTTTTTTCATGCTCTGAACCTTTTCACCAGTGGAATGTGTCAAACCCATGAATATAAGTCGGATGAAAAGCCCGCTGAGGACATTAGCTGTACATCTGTTACATGCTACATCAGCGCACCAACCTTCACAGATTATTCATGCGTGCACTTGTTGTTGCAAACTTTGCAGGTTGGGGTTTGGCTGACTTGTAGAGTTGAAGGAAACTGAACTTTTACATTGACACATTTGACAGACACTTCCATCCAAAGCGATTTCCAATGCATTCAATATACACATTTTATCAGGGTGCAATGAACTTAACTTAGCCTCTATGTTGAGTCTGTGTCTTGTCTGACCAAATAACTTGTAAAAGTAGTCCAAGCATTTTATACAACTGCCACAAAGTTCATGCTTTCGCTGAAAATGAATCCCCGTGGCTTTGGCATTGCTAGTGTCATGCTTTACTGTTTGAGCTACAGGAAGACATGGTCTTATTTATTTGTTAGCTACAAGGAGATGTCAGAAGTATTGGAGCTGTAGTGTTTTTAGTACCGATTCAGTTCAGCTTATATGCATGATTACTTTAATAACTTGCAGCTTAATTGAGAAGTACTTTAAGTTGAAGTAGTTTATACAGTTAAGTGTGAATACAATATTAGGTCCCATCAGGATTTTTTCTTTTTGTAATCATCTTTTTGCTTGCTCTGGTTTATTTAAGATGGTCCTATGGAGTGGCAAATTAATTTTTCAAAAGTTTCCTGTGCAGTTTATGATCGAGAGTCAGCGTAATGCTGAAATGCTGTTTAAAATGGTTTTAGATTTAGAGTTTAGCATGTCACAATGCAGGCCATGTCAATCCATTCACATTCATATTTAAGTGATATGAAAACTGATACTGAAAATATAGTATGATATTTCACTGGTATTTTTATGAATGTGTGTTTATTTGAGCAGCAGGTATTGTATTGCTGATGAGAACTGTAGTGAGTCAATAGACGTTTCTGGTTATTAGCAGTGTGACAATGATATAAAGGTCATTAATGCTTCAGTCATATCTTCAGTGTTTGATTCAGTCGTTTCAGAGGAGTTTGCTGAAATGATTTACCTGTTTAAAATTCATCTCATACTGTCACATGACAGATTTGCATGATCAAACTGATGAAAAAGTTGCTTTACTATTCTACCCTCTATAGAACTGATGCAGTTTAAACCGGCTCCAAACGAAATGGCATTCACACGGCACCGTCGAATGTGGGGTGTTTGCATTTCACAGAAATGACACAGGGCAGCTTTAGTCCGTGTCCGTCAGGATTGTGATGAATTGTGGGTCACCTCTGCTTGGGATTGACCCTGTGACCCCTGACATGCCAGGACCTTCAGCAGTTGCTACCACCATTACCACTGAATGCACAAGTGTGGAAGAATGGAAGCCCACATCACTGGATTTATCTCAATACCCGACAGTGGCCTGTAGGTTATATGTTCATGCTTGAGAATCATTCATTAATGGGTGATTCAATAGCCATCGGTAAAAGTTTGAGTTTTCTTTGTGAATAGCTAAATAATGCACTGGGCTTTAGTGCAGACTCTATTGATTGATTTAAATGTAATTTTATGCTTTGTGCCATGTCATTTCAGTGTTTTTTAATCAATTATGAATATCATAATTGCAGAAACATATGTGCCAATGTTGAAAGACATTCAGTTCACATAATTTAACTAAGCCAACTAGAAATTGTCAATGCAATATCAACATACAGTACAGTTTTGACCTTCAAAATCTTTTCACAGAGTTAAAGAATTGTAGGAAATATTTAATCTAGCATGTGAGCCTTTGCACTGTCATTAGCAATGTGTCATTTCACTGGATCAATGTAGTGCCTAAATGTTTCTTAATCAATGGAAAACAAAAGAGTTGACGGCGGATCAATAGTTTTTCCATGTGACCTCAGTGTGGACCACACATTCCCAACAGGAACAACAGCTGCTGGCTCCCAGAATTCCTGGAGTGTGCGGCACAGCAAGGGTTAAAACCAAACACACTGGGCCCTATCATACACCCAGCGCAATGTTTTTTGCTAGTTTCAGCCCGACGCAGTTATCATTTTCATGTCCTGTGTCATGTTGTTTAAATAGCAAATGCATTTGCACCCATTTGTGCGCCCATGGGCGTGCTGGTCTGAAAACCAGGTGTGTTCAGGCGCATTGTTGGCGCATTGCTATTTTGAGGCAATTGAAATAGACTACGCCATTGACCAACTAAAACCTGGTCTAAAGATTTTCATTATTTAAAGAGCGCGTTAGTAATATGTGCCAACAGGCGGGTCCACAACGTGTGTACACTCTTATTACACACACAGGGAAGCGCAGCAGCACACAAACATGCCAAATATTAAAAATGAAAGGATTACAATGTAAAATATTATTATTGTGTAGGCTACATCAGTGGTTCCCAACCCTGGTCCTGGAGGCACCCCAACACTGCACATTTTGCATGTCTCCTTTCTCTGACACACTTTGCAGGTCTTGGAGTCTAATGAGCTGATGACCTGAATCAGGTGTGTTTGATTAAGGAGACATGCAAAACATGCAGTGTTGGGGTGCCTCCAGGACCAGGGTTGGGAACCACTGGGCTACATAAAGATAAAAATGCCTACATGTCATAATGGATAGTCATTGCATGTATCAGAATTAGGTTACCTATTTGCTCGCACATAGGCAGCTCTGTTTCCTCTCTGGAGATGCGTTCAGTCTTTGCGCTTGTAAATTCCGCTGTGTAAATAGCGAATTCGCCATGGCGCGAGCGCAACTGGCTCTTAAAGGGAATGGGAGATGAGACTCTGATTGGTTTATTGCACGTTATGCCCAAAACACACCCATTACTCATTAAGTGAATAGGGACAACCCTTTTAGACCATTTTTCCCATCGTTAAACTAGCAAAAGTGGATTCGGACATGCCCTAAGTGCACCTGCGCCGTGCGCTTTAGACCATGCGCTTAGATCGTTAAAATAGGGCCTATCCTCTCACCGGAGCTACACATCACCAGCCATTCATTTCATATATCGAAACACATTTTTGATTGCATATACAGGTGATACTAGATATTTCTGATCCTGCTGTATTGACAAATGCAGCTTTGTTTTGCAAGTGACTGCTGATATAATCAAACATAAAACCTTTCGAAGTCTCACTTTGCCAAATAACCCAAACCTCACCGCAGCTCGGCGTCAGCACTCACCACATGCGTTCAGACGTGTTGTGTGCATGCCATGGCTGACAGATACTGTATGTTTGGTGTTCCTGACACACGGCCATCAGTAAACAGCTCAAATCCAGCGTCTGGAGACAGTCCAGGCCAGTACAGGTGGGCTGATGGCAGTGTCTCTATCAATTGTGGCATGCAGCAGTATTAAGCAGATTATTTTTAGCATATTGTTTACCGTCTAGATCTAAATCTACCCTAAATCTGCCTTGCAGCAGATACCTCCACATTTCGCCGCTATCCTCTGTGTAAAGCATTTGTCAGCGTGTAGGCGTGCAAACATTTTATAGTTTTACTGTGTGATTAAGAAGTTCCTGTGTGTTCAGACCGAGCGGGAGGGAGGCTGTTCTGGTCATTCGTCAGATACTGAATGTGACACAATTAGCCTCACAAATGCAGCAGAATGTAATGCCTGTACTTTGGCTGCCAAGATGTACCCAGCCGTCTGCATTTTGATCATTACAAATAATAGGCTCTCCTCAGGGTGAAATTAGCTCCACCGACAGGTTTGCAGAGATCTTGGTAAATGAAGCGTGCTAAAAGACTAATAGGTAGACGTCCGTGGAGCTAAAACTCGTTGTTCTTTGTCTCTTAAGCTGTAGTTTTTCTGTTGGTTTTTGGCTAGGTCAAGCTGTAATAAGCACAGACTGTTTCTAGCAGTAGCCAAAACTAGACAGGACAGACTGTGTTGTAGAGCATGTCTAATTTCCAGTTTCATGCACAGAATGGTGAGAACCGGCTCACTTGATTATTAATGTAAGCACCGAGTGAACTGATCCACGCTAGTCATAACAGCACCAATCAGCACAGACCCTTCGCTATCAGTCATCAGGCTCTATTAGTTACTTGCTTCTTCTGCAGTTATTTCACTTGCACACGTTTTGCAAAGCACAAGCTGTTTCTTGGTGCTCCATGCCTCATTTGGTCTTATGTGGAGCGTGAGTTGAGCGCACTGGGTGGTCTCATGGTGTCGAGAAAAGACACGGGTCACTATTGCATTGCAATGCTAAGCAATAACTATTTGCTTGATGCTGACCGTAAAACAAATACACTGTTCAGGATTATGAGTGATCAACATGTTTCCCTGTCCCCCAGCATCCGTGACTGAGACAATAAGCATGTTTCAGAAAACTAGTTTGTCTAGCTAACTACACAACTCTCCATTTACAGTAAGAGTGAAATGGTGACGCAGTCTGGTGATTCGCACGCTTCAGATACGACCAATCCATATGGACGCATCAAAATTCACAGCCAATATTTGCTTTTGGTATGAAGGTTTTATGGTTTGCTGAGTCACAAGTCATCAGAATTACATCTGAAGTGGTGTTAGCAGCGTGGTGAGATCATGATGAGACGCAGCAGGGGGAAGGTGTCCATTATTTGTCTGTGTCACATAGAGCATGCCAAGATTTAGAGTGCTGCGCTGCTCTTTAGTAAGTCTGGAGTCTTTCCAGAAATGTGACAAGTCAGCAAAGATAAGTGCAGATTGTCCAAAGATCTTGCACAATTCAGCATCCAAGAAAGAGACTATCAGAGATGGACGGCACACATGTAAATGACATGCTTCCAGTGTATTCTTGACATAGTTGTGCTGATGTGAAGACCTCAACTAACAATTACTTTATTATCAGTTCATCTGTTGATTACTTCTGTCAAATATTTGGATATTTCACATCTTACCCAGCACTCTCCTTCAAACTCTGTGCAAACTATATATGCAATATATGCAAAACATTTGTAGGCAGAAAAATGCTAAATAAAGGTCATAAAATATAATTCGCCTCCTGTAGCGAATCCATGCGTTTTTGTAGGAAATATATCCATATTTCCAACATAATAAATACTTCTCTCTCACTTCCGGCGGATGACGTAGGACGTATGCTCCTCAGAGATATGCTAGTCTCGCGAGTTTACAGGAGCAAAGGAAGCAAAGTTTCCTTACTTTAGCAATGAAACAGATGCACACACCTTCTAAATGCTCTGCTAGTGCTCGCCATAATGAATAGAGATAGCTCTTACTTTTTCCTTGGAAATGCACGCTTCAAACAGAACAGTCAATGAAGACGAAGAAGAGGATGATGTGTTCTCCCGGCGCATATTTATACTATAGTCGCACCGGTAGCAACGTCATGGCTGTCGCCGGCCAACGAGTTGGTGTTTTTTCAATGTATACTTCAGACACGGGTCACAACGAGGCATTCCCCCTAGAGGACGCAGTTCGAAGTTCCCATGAAAGGGAACCAGTCTCCTCTTGGCTTATATCGAAATCCTCCGACATTTTTCTTTACAAATCCTCGGTTTGTGCTTCTAATTTATGACTGGCATTTTGTTTTCTTCTCTCTTCGCGTTCGTCACTAATCACGCAACACAGACGTCTTCCGGCTTCTGCGTATGACAGTTAGCTGTAGTGAGAGAGAAGTGTTTATTACATATGAAATATGGATATTTTTCTTACAAAAATGCATGGATTCGCTACAGGAGGCCTTTATTCACCCCCCCGGAGCCGTGTGAGGCACGTTTTATTATGAATGCGTGCACTTTATTTCACGTCTGTTGGACTGCTGAACAGAAACACCCGCTGACTGCAATGATAGAGCTTGGAATAGCCAGGACAATTTTTAATATAACTTCGATTGGGTTCGTCTGAAAGAAAAAAGTCATTTACACCTAGGATGCCACAAGGGAGAGTAAATCACAGGCTAATTTTCATTTTTGGGTGAACTAACCCTTTAACAATTACATCTGTACCATGTATACAACTATATATATATATATATATATATATATATATATATATATATATATATATATATATATATAT
>NW_015505971.1:505096-524112 GCF_001515645.1 Sinocyclocheilus grahami
TATATATATATATATATATATTATTATTATTATTATTTTTTTTTTTCAGTAATCCCATTAAAGTAAAAAAAGTGTGTTGGATTTATGTTTTAAATACATGTCAGTTCATATGAATGAACTTATTTTAAGGGACTGAATTAGTGATATGGTTTCAAGATGGGTTTCATTATTTCAGTTTCATGCCACTGAATCATAAGATTTTATTAGTGAATGAAAGAACTGTTCACGAGCGATAGCACTTCATAGCATGCTTAAATGCTCGTAGAGTAAAGCAGCAAATAAATCCTCAGGTCTCTGTCTTCAGCCTTAGCAAAAGTGGTAACCCAACACAATTGAACATTAAACTTGATCCAGTCTCAAAACACAATTAAAGAACAAAATCAAACTTCAGCTTTTCTCGTCTTGCTCAAAAATGCATGAAATTATATTTAATTTCAATATTTGTATTCATTATTATTCCTACGGTTGACTCAGTAATGACAACAGAGAAAGAAAATGCTTTTTGAGTATTTGATTAGTCCACATTTGCCCTGCATAATTTAATCTAGTAGAAAAGCAAGTTCAGCAGAGAAACACAATTTTGTTTTGTATATCAGACAACCAGTGTTTATTTATTGAGTGCAGTATCATAATTCAATTTGCATATTGGATTGCAAATTTTAAATATGGTTCAATAAAAACTTACATTGCAGGTTTAACACATTTTATTTGTATCTAGTATTTTATAAATGCTTGCATAATAAAAATGTGTCAGTAAAATTTATTTTTTTTCAATACTTTGAAGTGGTGTCACTGACTATATTTTAGAGATGTTAGTAATTCAATGCCAGTTACTTTCATTATGAGTTGCTAAATAGTTGTTGCAGTCTCAGATGCACATCTCGATCTAGTTCCTCTGATCTTCTCAGACCAGACAGAAGAAGCTTCACACCCTGCCGTTCTTTAACGAGGACCCGCATGTCACTCAAAGATAAAAGTTATTGACCCTGTCGCCATCTCATTGTTAGGAAGGATGATGGTTTGACTAGCGTGTGAAGTTAGCAGACGTCTGTGTGACTGCAGGCTGTCTCTGTGATCTGTCAAGATGAGCTTTCTGTCATTCGCCAGTGAAGATTTCTTTATAATTTTGCTGACAGCTTCCCTTGAGACGGTAGATAAAGTGGGCAATAGCGGCAACACTCATTTCCTCCTGCCCTACAGTATCACCGTCTTCAGCTGCAAGGTCACAGGAAGTGCTGCAGAGAGAGAGAGAGAGAGAGAGAGAGAGAGAGAGAGAGAGAGAGAGAGATCGGGTCATTAGACATTGATCACTGTGCTGTTTGGCATAAGCAATGCACCTGCACCAAAAGCCTCCTGATATTTTTCACATGTGTTTCTTAATAATGCAGTAGAGAACAGATTGTTTGTTTGCCACAAGCCCAGGGCCGAGGGAAATAGTTTCCACGACTTACAGTTTCCGTACACTTTACCGTAAACAACAGGTTACCATAGCACAACACCATCTTAAGTTACTGGGACAGTCCCCGTGGTGTAATCTGAGGTTAAGTGTCTTACTCCAGGGCATGATGCTGATAGTTATCATAACATCCAGATTTCAGTCGTCCATAACAATAGCTGTGAAATTTCATGGTTCTCAATCTAAGAGCAGTTTAACAATTCAGTTTAATGAAAACATTGTCTTCAAGTACTGGTCATTGTTTTTAATGTAATTATAAGTAAACAGTCAGTATTAATGAATGAAGAGCAGAGAGCGGTTTTCTGTTGTTCTTGTCAAGTGCTAATATTAACGACAGCACTGTAGGTCCATCAGGCTGCATTTGCGCTGACCAAGAAGTGCATTATATTAGTGGTTCTCAAAAGCAGTCCTGGGGCTCCACTGCTCTCCAAATGTTGTATGTCTCTCTTATCTGACACACATTTGGTTCAGTTCATGGAGCCTCTCATGATGAGCAGATGATATGAATCAGGTGTGTTAAATGAGGGAGACATAATAATGAGCAATTGTCTCCAGTACAGGAGTTCAGAGCCACTGCATTAGATGCATTAGGATGTGAGCGCTCGCAGAGTATGCATGCAAATATACATATAAGCGCTGAAAAACAGCCGCCTGTCAATCAAACAGCACTGAACTGACTTGATATTCAGCAGAATGTGGCCATAAAACAACAAAAGTTCATGTGTGATTTGTACCCTAGACTCCTGACACTGTACCGCTAGACTAGTAAGTCATAAATATGTGTTATCTCTAGTTGCCTATCTCAGGGTTTGAACTTTCTATTTTTTTTCTTATCACCACAGAATATTGACCACTAGACAAATTATTATTTTATTTTTTTTCAAGACCAGTTAAGCACAGATCCTCCCTGCAGCTGATTTAGTGGTTAGTGGCAACCAGCACTGACATGACCAGTGAAATCTTTACAGTCAGTTTGGAAACAAAACACTGTTATTTATGTACTCTGGGTACATTCAAGTCCAGGAGTCAGTAGAGCTTTGTCAAGGTAGACGCTATGTTTACTTGTCTGTGGATGAAAACAAGGTAATGAGCGACAGACTTACAGACTTTACAATAGTTCTAGATTGCATAATTTTCACACAACAAATTGAATGCACAGTACTTCTGTCCCTCACAGCCTTGTTTTAATTTCTTGTCAGAAAGTAAATATGGTCTCCAGTCCTGTTCCTGGAGAGCTACTGTACTTTCTATTGGCGCTTTTCCACTGCGTGGTACGACTCAGCTCGGCTTTCGCACTTTGATGAACTTACAGACAGTCCTCTGGTTTTCTGGTTTGCCGATGTGACGTCGCTCAGAGTAAAGGTACACTCGCTCCTGTAAGCTCTTTAAAAATGCTGGAATTATGAAAGTATTAGAGCCAACTCGACAAAACAATGCAATGACATCTGCGCTGCACTTCATTAGATGAAGACAATAACCACGCGTTCATAACAGTGCCACTGCTGAATGACGTATCGCCCGAACCCAAGGCTCTACATAACTCGCACTCCGATGGTGCCAGTTCAGTCAAAGGTAATTGGTTCTGTAATTGTGGTGGCATTTATAACCTGTCCGTCTGTAACAACTGGCCAGAATTCAAGAGAACGCAGAACCATCTGAGGCCCAAAAGCATCGTTTAACAGAGGAAGCATCAAGAGCCTATAATGCTGTCACATGACGGCTATTACTTTAGACAAGCTGTTAAGCAAAAGTGTTGAGTAAATCGGCCTTATGCCTTTCCTGGAAGCCCCAAAGGAGCAGACGCACTGAAAGTAGCTTTTGTACCTGTGTGATTAGAGGCATTTTTTCAGAGGTCAGATGTAAAAATACTTCCGTTATGTCATTGATGGCTGGAGTCTGTGACTAACACACAAATACAGGAGCTCTTTAGCTCCTATTATATGAATAATCCTCTGAAGTTATGAGTTTGCACTTTCTAGCCATAGCACAATGACGTGATTAAAGCAGTACTTACTAGGGCTGGGTATCGAGTTCGATACTTTTTAGGCACTGACCGAATTGCCTTGATACCATCGAGTATCGAAAAACGTCTCATCATTCGGTACCAAATTTCGATACCTAAGGGGTTAATCTCATCAGCGTCAGTGAGCCAATAAGCCTGCAGCACTAGCCGTTGTGTTCGACTAGAAGAGGAGCGGCGCAGATCGATCATCCGCGAGAGCGATTCGAAAGCGCACGGAGCAGTCTGCTCTCTTTAGCTCTCGTGGTACTGTAATACCAGCAGTATAGAGTAGCGCGGGAGCTGAGTGGAGTTCCCATCATGTGCAGATGTCCGTTCATACTAACGTTACACGACCGAAAGCGCGTGTTATGTGACAATAAATAAGATTTATATTCCGCTTTTACTCAAAACTCACTTTAAACCACCATCGAGTGTTTGTAATAACTTCCGATTGCCGTCTAACAGGGCCGGATTTACGCATTGCTCAAGACATTGAGCAAATAAATATAACAAACAATAGGGTAAAAAATGACAAACTATTTCCATGTCTTCCACCTTTTTTTATGTAGGCTAGGGAAATCAGGCTTTCTTTCTCCCAGTCTCTCTCACAGACGCACACAGTGCAGACACACGGAGATATGTACACACCGCAGGGATATTCTGTTGGTTGATTGCATAATTACATTAATAACATTTATTCTTCATAGGAGCATCTTTATGAGTCATTATTGAAATGACATGTTGCATGACACAATTAAATAGCGCTTCGTTTTTAAAAATTATTTAACCAGGTGAAACTTTCTGAGATTAAAAATCTCTTTTACAGAAGTGACCTGGCCAAGACGCAGCACTACATTTCATAAGAAGAACACTAAAACAATGTGTTGACAACAATAAAAACATTTACAAATTAATTCTTCCTTTAACAGTTCATTAATCAAGAATTTAAAATTGTTCATTGACACTAAGGTCTGCAACTTCAAGTTGTGTTGTAAAAAGTTGAGTAATGAAAAATACATCTTTATATGTAATGTCATAATCAA
Source organism: Sinocyclocheilus grahami (assembly GCF_001515645.1). Classification (NCBI taxonomy): domain Eukaryota; kingdom Metazoa; phylum Chordata; class Actinopteri; order Cypriniformes; family Cyprinidae; genus Sinocyclocheilus; species Sinocyclocheilus grahami. Next base: position 509,598 of record NW_015505971.1, read on the forward strand.
AATTGTCTTTGAAATATGGTTAAAGTGTAATGAACTGCACGGATGAGAATTTATGATAAACTAAAATATACTTTAATTTCTGTTGAAACTTGAAACATGTCATGTATTTAAATATATTTGTAATTACACATCTGTAATGATAAAATAGCAATTTGCTATATTTAAATTGTACAACTTTAAATGTAATATCAAATAACACACTGCAGTTAAAATGATAATCAGGTACATGTGCTTTATTATGTCAGTCAACACATCAAAAGCATGAATTAAAACATAATCCTTTAAAATGTTTAAACTGTTAGCTTGAAATTATTACAAACTGCACTCTTTAGAAGTGTGTTTAGAAACAGTCGTGAAAGTGTCTCTTTTTAAGTCACTTAAGTTGCCTTAATTGTATTTCATTAATATTAAATGATCGGCAAGTAAAGTTTTTTATTTACACTTTTAAGACACAGTAAGTACACCACGAGTGCACATTAGGTACCGCTTTTTCACAAGACTTCTTCAATGTCATGGAAGAAAGTGTAGTATACAGTTTTGACTGTGAGAAATATTTCTTACTCATAAGTGGTCTGAGGCTCTCATTCATTCACAAATGTTTTTGCATGCTACATAGATGATGCTTTTAAGAAACATACAATAGAAAGCTACTTACTCACTTGAGCTTTGAGAATGCTGTTGTCTGCAAATGTCTCCAGAGAGGGTCAAGGCAGCTGTATGAAGTAACACTGCATTTTAAACGGTCCATGTGAGCGAAATGAAGTTATCCATCTTGTGGTCATGTCTCTGGAATCCTTGAAAGCGGGATGGTGTTCCTCCAGTCTGAATTAGCCTGGCCAGAGGTCAAGTGCTACCAAAGAAAATGCTTGAGATAATTTTGTGTTTACAAACCTGACCCTCATCGATGCTATTTATCACAGAAATAAAAGATTTTGAAGATTTCTTCACAGTGCAGGAGCGTGAATTTGAATTACTTTCTCAAATCAGAGAGGGATAGAAACTCATACAGATGTTTAAGTTTTTGTCAACAGCAGGTATGTTGTAAGTACGTTTTAAATAATTTGTGTTATAAATACATATTAAATAACCAGTCTTGTGATTGTGACACTTCCCATTGCTTTTGTGCTAAATCTAGCAGAATTTTTGGATCACTAAATAGTTGACTTTATATTCCTAATGCCTCATTTTGTTATTAATAATTTGATCTGTAAAAGCGTAATTCAAGGCCCATCTCAGTGGATTCTAGTGCTTAAATGTGCTTTATGTGGGCATGTGGTACAGGGTCAGGGAAAGGTAACTGTTACGGGGCTGACGAGACGTGAGACGTGCGGATCCATGTGCAAACTTTATTGTGGAGAAGACAGAGACGTGGTCAAAACAGGCATGGGTCAGATAGAGGCAGACAGGTATATGGTGGGCAAAACACAAGAATAGTCCTAGGGCTAGCGCAGGTCGACGATCGGCAGACAGAATCAAAAAGGGCAAGACAAAAGGGGTGAATCCAGGGAACCAGGCGAAGATCAGAAACCGAGAAGGCTAAGGCTAAGGAAAATGACAAGGGCTAAGGCTAAGGCAAATGACTAGGGCTAAGGCTAAGGCTAAGGCTAAGGCTACGGCTACGGCTACGGCTAAGGCTAAGGCTAAGGCTAAGGCTAAGGCAACAAACGAGGGCTCTGTAGAGTCGCTATCTCTAGGGGAGTGATAAATGCGGAACAATACTCGGCAGAGGGAAGGGATCAGAGTGCGTGTTAAATAGTGAGGGAGTGATATGAAACAGCTGGGTGCAATCAGTGTAAACAGGTGTGTGCAATTCGTGCTGAGTGCAATCAGTGCAATGCATGATGGGAAATGTAGTCCGGGGTGATGTGCAACAGTGTGTAGTGCGAGAGTCAATGAATAGGAAAGTTCGTGGACCGTATTCGTGACAGTAACCATCTTTAGGACCCTCTCCAATTATCTAAAACACACTGGTGCTGCATGTCATCACATAATGTACTCTAAAGATGCGGTTGAGTTTGCTGTGTGTAAAACGTTAATAGCTGCTGGTCATGACCCTGTGTAGCGGCTCTTCTGCACTGGCTAGTGTTGATGTCTCAGTGCCTTTAGTGCAAGTATGAGCTACTTCTGTGGAGCTCAAATGGATTTTTAAATAGGAAACAGCATGTGATAGATCAGTGATCAATGATGATTCCTCCTTCACAAGAACTGTGTGTGTGTGTGTGTTATAAGTAATGCTGCTCTGTTTCATGACAGAGGCCTATGTTCTTACTAAAAGCGTTGGGCTACGCCTCATTTTGTTATTAATAATTTGATCTGTAAAAGCGTAATTCAAGGCCCATCTCAGTGGATTCTAGTGCTTAAATGTGCTGTATGTGGGCATGTGGTACAGGGTCAGGGAAAGGTAACCATCTTTAGGACCCTCTCCAATTATCTAAAACACACTGGTGCTGCATGTCATCACATAATGTACTCTAAAGATGCGGTTGAGTTTGCTGTGTGTAAAACGTTAATAGCTGCTGGTCATGACCCTGTGTAGCGGCTCTTCTGCACTGGCTAGTGTTGATGTCTCAGTGCCTTTAGTGCAAGTATGAGCTACTTCTGTGGAGCTCAAATGGATTTTTAAATAGGAAACAGCAAGTGATAGATCAGTGATCAATGATGATTCCTCCTTCACAAGAACTGTGTGTGTGTGTGTGTGTGTGTGTGTTATAAGTAATGCTGCTCTGTTTCATGACAGAGGCCTATGTTCTTACTAAAAGCGTTGGGCTACATTTGTAACATTTTACATGCTTTAATTAAAGATTGCATGTTCTGTGAACATGTTTGAGTTTTGAACCAGTGAACTGAAGTATTTGTGCGTTCCATGCATTTTTGTTTTTGTATTATTATTATTAATATTTTCTTTAACAGTTATTGGAGTCAAATCTGAGTGGTCTAGCAGTATTGTGTGTTTTGTTGGGATGCTATCCTTGAAAAACAGCTGTCTATGTAGGATTTTATTTGAGCTTTTTATCGCATTATATCAGTAATCAAACACACATCTCTCTTAAGATTTTTAGCTGAAAAACCTGTAATTATGATTATTATTATATTATTATTGTTTGTTATAATATAATTTAATAGTGGGTTCCATTGTGACAACTAACCCCATAGAGGTATAATGTGATAACATGCCCCACTGTTGGTGCAGTCACAAAAGGTCAGTACTTGGGCTGTAAACTGTTTGTCGCATACTGTATATAAACTCCTTGAGCATTTCCTGAAAATAAGCACTGAGTATTTTTTGAGCATCGGTCGGGATCGTACTTGAGCACATCTGGCTTGTGAGTGATCTTGGATTGAGCGTTTCTTGTGTTCAGCACACAGCACACATCTCTGAAGCCTTCACATGTGGGTGTGTTGTACAGAAAGATGTGAAGCTGAGCTTCCAAATTTAGCCCTGCGCTGTATGATTCAGCTGAAATGCGTGTGGAGCATCGGGGAGCAGCTGAAATCAGGCTCATGATAAATAAAATACACCTCGCTCTCCAATAATAGCCTGTGACATGAGGAATATGTGTCATTGTTGGAGCCAGAGGCCACGGAACAAGGATAATTTGGATTAGTGACTTTATAATTATTTTCCTATTGTGCTGTCAGAGAGCTAAATGATTTAATGTTAATGCCATTCCATTAATAACCTGCATTTAATGTAACATAATTAGCTGAGTGATGTGTGCTCGCGGATGAGGCGGCAGGCGGGTGAGGTGGTGAAACAGGTGATGACTCACAGTGGGAGGAGATGTGTGGGATTGTGGGACGGAGATGATGGGGTGGATGAATGGACCCTTGGGCTTGATGACATCACTGGACTGACATACAGTATATATGTGTGTGTGTGTGTGTGTGTGTGAGCATGTCATTCCAAACTCATACAGTATTGTTCTTTTGTACAAGCTGCTCTTTTTCATACAGGAAAAGATGGTGTGATTTTCACTACATTATCCTTCCATCCATTCACAGATGTGTAGGTGAGTAAATGTAGACTTCTCATTGTTGGGAACATTTGCTTAGTGATAAAACACATGTACAGACGGATGAGCTGTGGTGCTGACACTAGAGACACGGGTTTGAGTCTGTCCTGTGGTCTCTGTGCTGTGGGGTTTGCTGCACTGCAGCCCTGTGATGCAGCATTGATATGCGGGGGACGTCCCGATTCACAGGCACATACTCCATCTGTCCTGCAGCAGAACTCACACACACACTCACACTGATCCTGTATGTGGTGAGGGGTCATGAGGACATGATCAATTTGTCATGATGCTTAGACACATATATTGCCTATAGAGCATTGCATTCTGGACCTTGACCTGATAAAGACTCTCTAAATGATGCACTACAGTACTGTCAATTTAAAAAAAAAAATTGTCATTTGTATCATGTAATATATATTGAAGATTTTTATAAAGAATTTCTAATGCTTTTGAAAGAAGTTGTTTCTGCTCATAAAGGCTGCATTTATTTGATCAGAATACAGTAAAAACAGTAATATTGTAAAATATTATACAATATAAAACAACTGATTTCTACTGTAACATATGCTGAAAAGCTGAATTTCCATCATCATTACTCCAGTCTTTAGTGTCACATGATCCTTCAGAAATCTTCTTCATCGTTCCCTCCATTGTTTTCTGACCGAGGGAACGGAGATGTTATGTTGAATGACATTAGGGGTCTCACTTGAGAGCTCCAATCCCCTCTGAGTAGTACAAACACAGCCAATGAGAACTGGCGAGTGGAATTTGTTTGCCTGAAGCACCGGCACATTGCGAGCAACACTGCTAGCAACTCCAGGCAATTGATATGCCATTGCAGTGAAGGTCCTGTCCAGGAGTCCAGGTCTGACTACGGGGTGAAAGTCTGGTGACAGATCGGCGTGATGGTCATGTGATGTATGCCACGGTGTCATGCCCATTATAGGTCTGCGGTGCAGCCATTGCTGAAGCAGTCTAATATGCATAAATCATATGCACTGGGGAGAACTTGCTCTTCTCCCAGTTGACCCAAAGCCCCATATTGGCTGAGGTGCCTGAGCACCAGGTCCCTGTGCTTACACTACAGATCTCGTGAGTGAGCTAGAATGAGTCAGTTGTCGAGATGAGGGTACGGATGCCCACCTCCCTTAGTGGGTCAAGGGCTCCCTTTGCAACTTTTGTGAAGACATCTCAGTGGATTCTAGTGCTTAAATGTGCTGTATGTGGGCATGTGGTACAGGGTCAGGGAAAGGTAACCATCTTTAGGACCCTCTCCAATTATCTAAAACATACTGGTGCTGCATGTCATCACATAATGTACTCTAAAGATGCGGTTGAGTTTGCTGTGTGTAAAACGTTAATAGCTGCTGGTCATGACCCTGTGTAGCGGCTCTTCTGCACTGGCTAGTGTTGATGTCTCAGTGCCTTTAGTGCAAGTATGAGCTACTTCTGTGGAGCTCAAATGGATTTTTAAATAGGAAACAGCATGTGATAGATCAGTGATCAATGACGATTCCTCCTTCACAAGAACTGTGTGTGTGTGTGTGTGTGTGTGTGTTATAAGTAATGCTGCTCTGTTTCATGACAGAGGCCTATGTTCTTACTAAAAGCGTTGGGCTACATTTGTAACATTTTACATGCTTTAATTAAAGATTGCATGTTCTGTGAACATGTTTGAGTTTTGAACCAGTGAACTGAAGTATTTGTGCGTTCCATGCATTTTTGTTTTTGTATTATTATTATTAATATTTTCTTTAACAGTTATTGGAGTCAAATCTGAGTGGTCTAGCAGTATTGTGTGTTTTGTTGGGATGCTATCCTTGAAAAACAGCTGTCTATGTAGGATTTTATTTGAGCTTTTTATCGCATTATATCAGTAATCAAACACACATCTCTCTTAAGATTGGCATCAGCCACTGTAAAACCCATAACTGCTAATTGTGTAGGGGTTAGTGGACTAGGACTAGTTGTCATCCGGTCTTTATCTCAGTAACTATAAGGTCCAGTCTAATGTCTGCGAACACAATAAAACACCTTTTACATTTGTGCTTTTTCATGCATTGTTTTGGTGTTTAAATTTAGCTGAAAAGCCTGTAATTATTATTATTATTATATTATTATTGTTTGTTATAATATAATTTAATAGTGGGTTCCATTGTGACAACTAACCCCATAGAGGTATAATGTGATAACATGCCCCACTGTTGGTGCAGTCACAAAAGGTCAGTACTTGGGCTGTAAACTGTTTGTCGCATACTGTATATAAACTCCTTGAGCATTTCCTGAAAATAAGCACTGAGTATTTTTTGAGCATCGGTCGGGATCGTACTTGAGCACATCTGGCTTGTGAGTGATCTTGGATTGAGCGTTTCTTGTGTTCAGCACACAGCACACATCTCTGAAGCCTTCACATGTGGGTGTGTTGTACAGAAAGATGTGAAGCTGAGCTTCCAAATTTAGCCCTGCGCTGTATGATTCAGCTGAAATGCGTGTGGAGCATCGGGGAGCAGCTGAAATCAGGCTCATGATAAATAAAATACACCTCGCTCTCCAATAATAGCCTGTGACATGAGGAATATGTGTCATTGTTGGAGCCAGAGGCCACGGAACAAGGATAATTTGGATTAGTGACTTTATAATTATTTTCCTATTGTGCTGTCAGAGAGCTAAATGATTTAATGTTAATGCCATTCCATTAATAACCTGCATTTAATGTAACATAATTAGCTGAGTGATGTGTGCTCGCGGATGAGGCGGCAGGCGGGTGAGGTGGTGAAACAGGTGATGACTCACAGCGGGAGGAGATGTGTGGGATTGTGGGACGGAGATGATGGGGTGGATGAATGGACCCTTGGGCTTGATGACATCACTGGACTGACATACAGTATATGTGTGTGTGTGTGTGTGTGTGTGTGTGTGAGCATGTCATTCCAAACTCATACAGTATTGTTCTTTTGTACAAGCTGCTCTTTTTCATACAGGAAAAGATGGTGTGATTTTCACTACATTATCCTTCCATCCATTCACAGATGTGTAGGTGAGTAAATGTAGACTTCTCATTGTTGGGAACATTTGCTTAGTGATAAAACACATGTACAGACGGATGAGCTGTGGTGCTGACACTAGAGACACGGGTTTGAGTCTGTCCTGTGGTCTCTGTGCTGTGGGGTTTGCTGCACTGCAGCCCTGTGATGCAGCATTGATATGCGGGGGACGTCCCGATTCACAGGCACATACTCCATCTGTCCTGCAGCAGAACTCACACACACACTCACACTGATCCTGTATGTGGTGAGGGGTCATGAGGACATGATCAATTTGTCATGATGCTTAGACACATATATTGCCTATAGAGCATTGCATTCTGGACCTTGACCTGATAAAGACTCTCTAAATGATGCACTACAGTACTGTCAATTTAAAAAAAAAAATTGTCATTTGTATCATGTAATATATATTGAAGATTTTTATAAAGAATTTCTAATGCTTTTGAAAGAAGTTGTTTCTGCTCATAAAGGCTGCATTTATTTGATCAGAATACAGTAAAAACAGTAATATTGTAAAATATTATACAATATAAAACAACTGATTTCTACTGTAACATATGCTGAAAAGCTGAATTTCCATCATCATTACTCCAGTCTTTAGTGTCACATGATCCTTCAGAAATCTTCTTCATCGTTCCCTCCATTGTTTTCTGACCGAGGGAACGGAGATGTTATGTTGAATGACATTAGGGGTCTCACTTGAGAGCTCCAATCCCCTCTGAGTAGTACAAACACAGCCAATGAGAACTGGCGAGTGGAATTTGTTTGCCTGAAGCACCGGCACATTGCGAGCAACACTGCTAGCAACTCCAGGCAATTGATATGCCATTGCAGTGAAGGTCCTGTCCAGGAGTCCAGGTCTGACTACGGGGTGAAAGTCTGGTGACAGATCGGCGTGATGGTCATGTGATGTATGCCACGGTGTCATGCCCATTATAGGTCTGCGGTGCAAATAATAGCCTGTGACATGAGGAATATGTGTCATTGTTGGAGCCAGAGGCCACGGAACAAGGATAATTTGGGTTAGTGACTTTATAATTATTTTCCTATTGTGCTGTCAGAGAGCTAAATGATTTAATGTTAATGCCATTCCATTAATAACCTGCATTTAATGTAACATAATTAGCTGAGTGATGTGTGCTCGCGGATGAGGCGGCAGGCGGGTGAGGTGGTGAAACAGGTGATGACTCACAGTGGGAGGAGATGTGTGGGATTGTGGGACGGAGATGATGGGGTGGATGAATGGACCCTTGGGCTTGATGACATCACTGGACTGACATACAGTATATATGTGTGTGTGTGTGTGTGTGTGTGAGCATGTCATTCCAAACTCATACAGTATTGTTCTTTTGTACAAGCTGCTCTTTTTCATACAGGAAAAGATGGTGTGATTTTCACTACATTATCCTTCCATCCATTCACAGATGTGTAGGTGAGTAAATGTAGACTTCTCATTGTTGGGAACATTTGCTTAGTGATAAAACACATGTACAGACGGATGAGCTGTGGTGCTGACACTAGAGACACGGGTTTGAGTCTGTCCTGTGGTCTCTGTGCTGTGGGGTTTGCTGCACTGCAGCCCTGTGATGCAGCATTGATATGCGGGGGACGTCCCGATTCACAGGCACATACTCCATCTGTCCTGCAGCAGAACTCACACACACACTCACACTGATCCTGTATGTGGTGAGGGGTCATGAGGACATGATCAATTTGTCATGATGCTTAGACACATATATTGCCTATAGAGCATTGCATTCTGGACCTTGACCTGATAAAGACTCTCTAAATGATGCACTACAGTACTGTCAATTTAAAAAAAAAAATTGTCATTTGTATCATGTAATATATATTGAAGATTTTTATAAAGAATTTCTAATGCTTTTGAAAGAAGTTGTTTCTGCTCATAAAGGCTGCATTTATTTGATCAGAATACAGTAAAAACAGTAATATTGTAAAATATTATACAATATAAAACAACTGATTTCTACTGTAACATATGCTGAAAAGCTGAATTTCCATCATCATTACTCCAGTCTTTAGTGTCACATGATCCTTCAGAAATCTTCTTCATCGTTCCCTCCATTGTTTTCTGACCGAGGGAACGGAGATGTTATGTTGAATGACATTAGGGGTCTCACTTGAGAGCTCCAATCCCCTCTGAGTAGTACAAACACAGCCAATGAGAACTGGCGAGTGGAATTTGTTTGCCTGAAGCACCGGCACATTGCGAGCAACACTGCTAGCAACTCCAGGCAATTGATATGCCATTGCAGTGAAGGTCCTGTCCAGGAGTCCAGGTCTGACTACGGGGTGAAAGTCTGGTGACAGATCGGCGTGATGGTCATGTGATGTATGCCACGGTGTCATGCCCATTATAGGTCTGCGGTGCAGCCATTGCTGAAGCAGTCTAATATGCATAAATCATATGCACTGGGGAGAACTTGCTCTTCTCCCAGTTGACCCAAAGCCCCATATTGGCTGAGGTGCCTGAGCACCAGGTCCCTGTGCTTACACTACAGATCTCGTGAGTGAGCTAGAATGAGTCAGTTGTCGAGATGAGGGTACGGATGCCCACCTCCCTTAGTGGGTCAAGGGCTCCCTTTGCAACTTTTGTGAAGATGCATGGAGACAGGGACAACCCAAAGAGATGGAACGTGCATATATGCCCTACTTTTGAAAGCAAACTGAAGAAACGGTCTTTGTTGAGCCAAAACCACAATGTGTAAGTGCGCTTCCTTCAGGTCAATTACAGCGAACCAGTCTTGAGGGTTGCAAGTCATCTTGTGGAAGTAAGGGTTGTAGGCTCTGCTTCATCTTGGCTGGAGGGACAGGTTCTAGTGCGTCCTTTGCCAACAGGGTTGTCTTTGTCTGCCATTGAGGTGAAAAGAAGGCCGCTGAACCTGGGGGGGATGCCTGGTGAACTGAGTCTGATTGTCTGAATGAGCCAGCAGGATGGCCTGGGAAGCACTAGCCAGGCTCTCAAGCTCTGTGTGGCACCAAAGAGACAACCAACCTGCCCGTGGAGGGGCAGTGAGGAGGACCACTGAGGCGCAAACTCAGGAGGCGATGCATCCCGAAGTAAAAGCAGTGATTAAAAAGTGACTCTTACCTGTTCCATGGATCCCGCAAGAAAGCATTGTGTCCTCGAAATGCAAGCTCTTGGCCTGTGGCAAAAGGAGGGGATGGGGAAGGAAGCGAGGAGGCACAGCATTGCTCACTGCCAGACTACACCCAGTATGACCCAAAGACTGAGGAAATGGCTCTTTCATTGAAAATTTGGGCACCACTGGCCATTGAGCCAGTGGAAGAATGGAAACAAAGGATTCTCCACCTGGCCCTCCTCTGGAGGAAGAAGTGGTACTATCACCACCTCTTGATAAACATTAGCTTTCCTCCATCTCTGTGTTGCCTGTCTCAGGGCCGCTTTGCTGTCCAATTGGCAGGTTTGGCAGCTGGCGCCATTTAGTGTTGGGGTACTTGGACTCAGATTTGGACACAGAATTTTCCAGAGTACAGAAAATTCCATGTTATGTGTTATTCCACTCAATCTTAATTGATTAAAACCGACTCGAATTGGAATCAACAAGGTGGAATCAGACACAACGCTACATCTTTTAGCATCCAGTCCCTCTTCCGGAGCCCCATAGGAGATACTAGGGCCACCATACAACGGGCCCACAATCTCTCTCAGAAGCTAGATGGCACACGATGTGCTGGAGGAATGGGAGGTCCATGTGGATTGACCTGGAGAATGAGCGAATCAGTGGTAAACAGACCTGTGTACCATTACCTCAGACAACTTTATTTGATTGTGCAGGATTGGCTCATGCAGCACATGCATGTGTCCCATGAGGATACATGCATATGTGCTCCAAAACATCAATGAGTATGAATGAAGCTGTGTTTGTGTACCAGCTTAAATATATTTTAGGGACAAATTTGTATCCAGAAGTGACCTAAATATCTGGCAAAACCTCCTTTTGGGGATGTGAAACAGTATAAAAATAACGTATGCCCCCCCTCCTCCTTTCTGTTAGGTTAGGTTTAGGTTATACAGTAGTATTTATAACTAGCTGTATATAAAACCAATAGATGTCTGGAATATCCCCATTTAGAGTGTTATATAGCGACAGATCAGAAGTGTGCTCTAGGTAGGTTTATCTGTTTAGTAAGGGTTAACTCAGGAGGTGAAGATAAATAGTTTGAATAGAGTATGGAGTCTCGCTTCTGTTGTCTCTCTGTCTCCAGGGATGTGGACTCTCACCAGCGAGAGAGAGAGCGAGACAATGAGGGAGGGGCTCAGAGCAGCAAGATCTATTCCTGTATCCCTCTTTAATTAACATGTAGTGTTTCTACAGTATTTTGTTCTTATGTTTTTTTTAATTACTGCAGATTGATTTATCCATCCGTCCATCTGTAAAAAAATAAAATAAAATAATAGTAATAATAAAATTAAAAAATCATAACATTTGGATAAAAAAATACTACTATTAAGTCTACTACTAATAACAATACAAAATGGTAGAAGGATTGTTGAGCTGCTCGGTTAATGGATATTAATAACATTTTCTGGAAGACAGGCACCTTCACACTAGGCTTTACAGTGCGTCAAATATTCTGCGCACCTACTGATAAGAATTGAAAAAGTGTGCTTTAATCTCAAGCACAAAGTCAGAGTGTTCAGCGAGTGAAACTATATCTGTGTTAAACTTATACTTAACCTCTAACTCCCAAACTGGTGAGTGAAATCTAACAATTTATTAGCCAGTGGGTAATGTTATACATTATTTACTCACCCAGCATTAAAGTTTAGTCACATATGCAAGCGATTTATTCGTATTGTAGAGGGTTGTAGAAGTTTGCAGGACAGTGCAGAATATACATGAGAGATAAATTTACAATTAGAATATTATATACAGATAATGATTGGATTATAACATTTAAAATTATCAATAAGCTTTGTTAATGGTAACTGGTTCCATGACTGCACTCAAATTTACTCATCAGGACATATTCAGGCTGCTGAATTTAAGAACTGAGTAACAGGCTAGTAGGTAAAAACCACATTTTATACTAAAATACATTTCCTTAAGTAACAATTAATTCATGTTCCTTTATTAGACTATGGAAACATATTTTATCAGATTCAACATACCTTGAACTTGTATTTTTTTTGGATCTAGTAGCTTTGAGTAAGAGGTTCTTATCCTTTATGTCTCTAGAAGAAGTCCTGGCTGCTGTAGCGGTATTTAGTCATGAGTGACTTTTGATGAGGTCCACACTGGTTTCACAGGTGTATGTAATCGAGCACCTCACCATGCAGTCTTCATTTACACACATTTGTGAAAAAAGGGTCATGAATTCTGTAATGCCACCTTTGCCAGTTCAGTCAGTTCATGAAATTTAGTCTCTGTCAGATATTCCAAAGTCAACTGTAAGTGGTATTAATGGAAAGTAGAAGTGTTTAGGAACAGCAGCAACTCAACCATGAGGTGGAAGACCAGTCACAGAGCAGGTCATCGAGTGCTGAGGTGCCTGGTGTGAAAAAGTCACCAATGTTCTGCTGATTCCATAGCTGAAAATTTCCAAACTTCCACTGGCATTAATAATCCTCTCAAAAACTGTGCAGCGGGAACTTCATGGAATTGTTTTCTACGGCCAAGCAGCTGCATGCAAGCCTCACAATAACCAAGTACAATGACAAGAGTGAGATGGAGTGGTGTAAAGCAAGCTGACAATTGACTCTGGAGCAGTGGAAACCTGTTCTGTGGAGTCATGAATCATACTTCTCTGTTAGGCAGTCTAATGGGTGAGTCTAGGTTTTCTGGATACCAGGAGAACGTTACCTGCCTGACTGCATCCTGACAACTGTTTGGTGAAGTTTGGAGGAGGAGGAGGGATAATGGTATGGGGCTGTTTTTCAGGGGGTTGGGCGAGCCCCTTCAAATCATAATGCTTCAGCATACCAAGACATGGAAGTCCCTTTTCTATTCCACCCTGCGTTCCATTCGGAAGGGCTCATCCCTATGCCCTAATTCCTTCAAAGTGTTTACCCTCCGGAGTGAGAGCATTGAAGGGTGTAGGGGACCAAACAACTGTTCCTTGAAGTGCCCTTCTGCGTCATCATCCCATACCCATATGGAGGCGCCGTCATCATGGAAATAATCAGTGCAAAGAATCATGGGGGCCGAAGTGTTTCGGTTTGGAACGACCCTTCAATATGGCAGCCATGATTGTTTTCACTCTGAAGTGCCCTTCGGAGGGCGTTATATCCTGTTTGCACAAATCAAGGTCCATAAAAATGAGTTCTATGTGGAAGAGCCCACACAGAACCCCAACACGTTTGGATGAACTGGTACAGAGATTCCGACCCTCTCATCCAACATCAGTGTCTGACTTAAAAAAAAAAAACTAGATAAATGGACAACAATTCCCACAGAAACAGATATCTATCTATCTATCTATCTATCTATGGGCCGAAGTGTTTCGGTTTGGAACGACCCTTCAATATGGCAGCCATGATTGTTTTCACTCTGAAGTGCCCTTCGGAGGGCGTTATATCCTGTTTGCACAAATCAAGGTCCATAAAAATGAGTTCTATGTGGAAGAGCCCACACAGAACCCCAACACGTTTGGATGAACTGGTACAGAGATTCCGACCCTCTCATCCAACAATCCAACATCACTTAAAAAAAAAAAACTAGATAAATGGACAACAATTCCCACAGAAACAGATATCTATCTATCTATCTATCTATCTATTAGTGATGGGCGATATCTTATCGTTTGCGATATACCGGTAAACATTCTCCCCACGATAAGAATTAGTCTTCCCGTGATAATAATGATAAAGTCTGGTTGTTGACATATTTCTGTGTGCGTCAGTGCGGAGCGACATCGCGGAAGGCGGATGTGAAATTGAGGAGGAGTAGCCTATATCGCTAAATGAGGAGCGTGAGCTACAATCTGTAACTGGTTTGGTTAGGGCTGTACAGTGCACAAAATATCAGTCTGAATAAATGTACTACAGTAGCACGTGTGCGATACAGTTTTGCATGTGTATGAGCCTGTTTACAAACCTGCTGTCCAACAAAGATATCATTTATTGACATGCTTTTTCTCCAAATTAACTTAATAATATAGTCGAGTGTTTGAAATACTTCTTTTTGTGACCAGACGTGGTTTCATATTACAGAATGATAGTATTATATACAGTGATAAAGGCCATGTCGATTAACATTGCATTATAAATATACTTTCCTTATAAAAATACCCAAGATTGAAGAACACAGATAAAAGACAAAAGTTGAACTTTTTGGAAGGTGTGTGTCCCGTTACATCTGGCGTAAAACCAACACAGCATTTCATAAAAAGAACATCATAGCAACAGTCAAACATGGTGGTGGTAGTGTGATGATCTGGGGCTGCTTTGCAGCTTCAGGACCTGGACAA
>NW_015505971.1:542925-555280 GCF_001515645.1 Sinocyclocheilus grahami
CTCTATCAGAAAATCCTGAAGGAGAATGTCCGGCCATCAGTTTGTGACCTCAAGCTCAAGCGCACTTGGGTTATGCAGCAGGACAATGATCCCAAACATACCAGCAAGTCCACCTCTGAATGGCTCAAGAAAAACTAAATTAAGGTTTTGGAGCGGCCAAATCAAAGTCCGGACTTAAATCCGATTGAGATGCTTAAACAGTCCATTCATGCTCGAAAACCCTCCAATGTGACTGAATTAAAACAATTCTGCAAAGAAGAGTGGGCCAAAATTCCTCCACAGCGATGTGAAAGACTCATTGCCAGTTATCACAAACACTTGATTGCAGTTGTTGCTGCAAAGCGTGGCACAACCAGTTATTAGATTTAGGGGGCAATTACTTTTTCACGTAGGGCCAGGCAGGTTTGGACAGCTTTTTTCCCTTAATAAAAGAAATCATCATTTAAAAACTGCATTTTGCATTTACTTGCATTATCTTTGTGTAATATTAAAATTTGTTTGATGATCTGAATCTTTTAAGTGTGACAAATATGCAAAAAATAAAAAAAAACAGGAAGGGGGCAAAAACCTTTTCACACCACTGTATTTTGTGCAATTGTATGTTTAATTTCCTCAAGTTTCACCAATTAAAAGGTCTCTTTCTCGTTGTGCGTTTTATTCAGCGATAACTGGATACCTTCCTGGAGCGTCGTCAGTAGTATTACTTCTGCTATGGATATGTGGAGTTTCTGTGCAAGAGCGCCCTTCGGCTTCCAGTATTAATTAAACAGTCTTTACATTACGTGTGTAATCATTAATGCTATTTTGGGTAAAAAAAGGAAAGATAATACTTTTTTCTAAAGAAACAGGATTCCCTGAATTATCGTCATTGATATCGTTATCACAATAAATACCAGAAATATTGTGATATTTTTTAAAGCCCATATCTCCCATCCCCATCTTGTTCCCATCTCTTCATGTCTCTCTCTGTGTGTTCTGCAGGGTTCACTCCCTCCCTCCACCTCTCTCTCTCTCTCTCTCTCTCTGTCAGTGTGTTGTGTAGTATGGTTGAGGCTGTGTGTGTGCGCGTCTCTCGGTACAGATGCTGAAGGGTGATTTCTCTTCTTTGTGACTCACAGCGTTGTGGATTTGACATGATCGTCTGGTTCAGTAAGTAAAACTCACCTATGCTACTAGTGCCGCATCGTTTTACAGTTAATGCATGTTTGCGGCGGCGATCCTCAATGCGGCGTGCAGGAACGTGGAGCAGCTGTGCTGAAATGCATGTGTGTGTCTCTGCCCTTCAAATGCAGAAGGTTGGCATGCTGGCAGGTGGGGACACATTAGGTTTCTCCCCGTGTCTCAAACGAGCCCGCGGAGCTCCTGACCAGTGTCACAGCTGTTTTTTCTCCTCTGGAAGCTCCAGTTACAGTTGAATGGGATTATGTCAAAGCTCTTCTGCATGGGTGCCCTCAGATCCGCCTGAGCGCAGACAGATCTTGCTGCCGAGCAGCGACGGGGACGGTTCCTGACGCTGTTGAGTTAAACCGCTTCAGAGTAAGTCAGGCGGTGTAAAGTTTGTCGTGCGGATGTAGATTCTTGACGCGGTCAGGGAAAGATGTATGGTGGTGACCTCCAGAGTAGTAGCTTCACTGCGACAAACAAGTTTTTTGACATTGACAGTAGTGCTGTAGATCATTATGTACTAAAATCTTAGTTGAAATGTACTATTACAGCAAACTTGTTATGAAGATTTTGAAAAACGTACTTGAAAACATTATATTGAATTTTTATACAGCAATGTAATATCTGAACAGGTTAAGCTGATTTCATAAGTGGTAGACAACTGCATGCTCTGCATTTTAGTCGTGCAGTAGGTGTCATATGCACAAGTTTTTCAGCAGTAAATGTGTGTCTGCTGTAATTACTGTAGAAATTGACTTCTGCTGCTGCTGCTGTGGCTCGTCCTTCATCATGCCCGGTAGCGGGAGGCTCACTCATTACCCGCGTGTGTGGGGGTGTATGATTGTATCTGTAGGGGATCAGGTTAGTGCGTGTTGCATTCTGATGCGTCATCCCCGCGCACATGTGCCGGACGCTCACGAGCCCACAGCCGGGCTGTGACAGACAGAAGTGCAGCCCGTGGTGCCGGATCGTCTGTCACACGGAGTGAACACGCCGCGGATGAGGTCAAATGGTTTGCGTTATCCTGGAGGGATCTTTCTATCTTTTATTCACAGCTTGTCTTTGTGTTTGTGCACAGAGTACAGTATTAATCATTAGCTCAGGGACTGCAGGGTTTTGAGTGGGTGGGGGGCAGCTTTGTGATCTACCGCCATTCAATACAAATAAACCTGGCTAAGGCATGTTTCATTACTATAGGCCCATAATGAATCGCTGTGTTGCATCAATTCTGTAAAAAAAATGCATTTCATACAGTTAGATACATTCAGGCTGTAAAAGACTGGAAATACAGTACAATGCTGATCATTATACATTGTTTGAATTGTAAATAGAAATAGCAGACATTCAATAATGTAGCTTTTTCGCTATTAGAGTTCATAATGTTAAACTTCAGCGTGTGTCATCCTGCAGTAGGGACCCTAGAAACCAGAACATCTCAGAGACTTTCATGCTAGATAGATTGAAAACACTTAAAGGTCCCATGAAATGCTTAGAAACACGCAGCGTTACTCTGTGTTGACGTCATTTTAACTGAAACAGGAAGACAGGGCGGGACATATCAAGCAGCCCCGCCCCTTTTTTAAATAGCCAATAGCGTTCGTTTATATCACAGCTTGGGCTAGAGCCGTTCAGAGCCGTTGAGCTCCGTAAAGCCGCATTTGACAGGGTATGCCAGCCACAATCTCATCCATATTGCTATAAAATATAGCATTCTGTGTAGAATTCAAATAGCTCCGATACATTTTGTGGTCTGTGCCGACTCGCGCATGTGATCCGCTCCGTGCTATCGTGTCTCTGGACCGGAGCAGAGTGTGTGTGCGGTGGTTAGCGTGACACAGCACCAAACCAGACTTCTTTTTTTCCTCAATGGAAAGCATATTTACACTGTTTGAATCGTTCCCTGTCCCCTATATAGTCATAATAATAGCCATTCACTGTACAGAACATACTAATTCTGTGGACAAGTGACCGATTTCAGCCGCGGCTTCAGCGTCTATTTTATAGTGTAGGGGGCGGGGCTTGGGTTTCTAGAGAGCATTTGATTGGACAGAAAGTTTAATGAGAAGCTGAAGTACGATGTGACGTCAAAAAAATTGTTGAGCCGTTTTGGCGGAAGTGACGAACTGCAAGCTTTGAATGCTTATATCTTCTAAATGCGAATTTTGTCACTGTTTTGGAGCACACTGCCTTATAGATAACCTTAAGACTAACATATTGATACTAACACCCAAAAAACTTTAATTTTGATTTCATGGGGACTTTAAGCCAAAAGTATACTTCGACCATCTGCTTTGCATGTACAACAGCACATGCGCAAGGTGACTGGCAATATGCACAGTTGTGTTGTACTGTACATTAGTTGAAGAAGAGTACAATACAAAACAAAATAGAAGAAAAACACATAGCATATATTTTGCTTCATTTTTTGTTCTAACTTTGCATTAAATGGCAGATTCTCTATTTTTCTTTTTCGAATGTCCTGTGAATGACATGACTCAGTGCTGCCCTCTGATGTCTGGGAGAGTATAACAAGCTATTGTACTGCGCATGTGTTGCAGAACGCAGAAAATGAAGTATACCTGGGCCTTTAGAAACCACCTTAACAACAGCTAGCGACTAAAAAACCCTCAGAGCACATAGCCACCGCATAACAACATCCTGGCATAGTGGCAGTGAGTTCTGCGCACTGTAAGTCCTGCATTTTTAGTCACATAAGCGTTTCAGGATTTAACAGCAGTTGCTTTTGCAAGTGTTATATTCATAGATCACCTCATCACAGCACAGCAGCAGATGTTTGGCAGCTTCTCCCCTCACACACATCCCAAGATGCTGTTCTTCACACATTATCAGCCTCAGAATCATGTGTTCAGCCGCAAACCTACATTCTTGCTGATGCATTCGGCTCTGGTTTGTTACATGAATGTCATGTAGTTGCTGGAATCTCATAGGCTCTGTCCCAAATGTTGCACTTGATCTTGCGTTGTTACAGTGAACATCATGTCCCAGCAGGTTGCTCACGAGCGCCCCCTCAAGTGTCCTGTAGTCGAGCCCCACAGCAGTCCACTACCCCACAGCCTATGCGGCATTACGTCACGAAAGCATGGCCTCGGCGGAGGACTTGGGGCCCGAGGGCTTAGAGCATTGCATTTTGTTTAATGGCAATGAAACAGGCAGACGAATTGGTTTTTCTTCTGTGAGTAAACCTATAGCAGAACTATTCACGCACAACTGAAAAATAATTTACTCATTTACTCTAAATCCAGACTTTAGCAGTGATGAAAGTGCAATACTATGAAAATAGTCAGTGCTGTTTGTCTGTACACACTGATCAGTAGAGAGACTGCTAACTAGCAACATTGTTTAGTAGTGTGAGTGTAGTAGCTGGTTTTAGCTTTTGTGGTAACAGGCTTGTTTTCCCAGGGAATGATGGTGTAAAATGACATTGTTTTTGTCACAGTGAGTTTTGCCTGCAGCTTTACAGCCAAACAACAGGAGTCTGAAAGTCTGATTCAGTATACACAGACCATTCATTTGAGCAATCAGTTAAAAATACTTTTTCATAGAGTACCTTGTAACTCAGTGAGATACGGGTTCAGAGCAGCTTCCCAAACACTGTCAGCTTCATGTGAGGATGAGAAACGCTCTCACATGTACAGTATCAGTACAGTATTTGTCATGTTAGTCTGTAAATGAACTGCATTGCTGCGCTGGAAATGGACTAATCTCTCTTAAACTGCCATACATCATCATTTACCATTTATAACACATGACTCACTGAATGAAATATGATTCGTGCAGTTGTTGTATAATACTTTATTAATGGCATGTGAACAGCTGTCCTTATTGTGAAGTCATACTGAAGTGAGATGAAATTAAGTTATTCGAGCCATTATATGTTGTGTGAAACCTTTACATTGCAAAAATTGTGCTTGTAAGTAAACAGTTAGATTAACGTTTATGCAAATGCCAGGTGTTTTTATTGATAGTGATTTACAGTGCATCCAAGGTGTACATAACCAGTATGATCATTGGGATTCAGTTTTTTGACACAAGGAAAGGTAGAATGTTTGCGGCTATTTTATAACGGCTTTAAAGGGATAGTTCACCCAAAAATGAAAATGAAATCATCATTTAGAGGGCATACGGGCCGCTTGTGCTTGTCCATGCAATGGCAGTATATATGGTGATCAGCATGAAGCTTTTAAAAAAAGATGCAAAAGGGTACAAATTACTACTCTAAGGTGCTAATATTCACCCTTCGGGGTAAAGAAGGTACAAAGGTGTTTCTTTTGAGGGAACTGCCCCAGTGACAAGCTGTTGGAAGGATTTTCTGACAGTGAATTAACAATTTAATTCTAAATATTAAATGTTTCATTATACACATCAATATAAATAACTATAAAATCAACAATCAATAGCAAATACACATAGGTAAATGTAACAAATCTCTAGTAGTGCAGCTTCTGAAATAAATGTGCAGATTCGTGGAGTTAAATAGCATGAGGAGATGAATTCTGTGGACCAGCTTAGACAACATATTTAATATTTCATGTGTTTTTCAGATCTGCGTGCATGCTTTGACACGGTACAGTACATGAGGCAGAGAGCACAGATGAGTTTGCATACAGTACTCAGCCCTTCTGAAGCTGTTCTGCTGTAGAGACGCTGGATCAATACGTCAGTCCTCAGACGCCCCATCATGCTTCCCCATCGCATGCATTCTCACCAATGGATAACAGTTTGAAAATGTTTGCAGTTCTTCTAGAAGCATTGAGGTTACACACTTTATCTTTAACTAAGGCTCAACTGGGAGGAGAATGACTGACAGATGATTATTGACAAGTCCTGCCCACTTACTAAAACACTAGCCTCATTAACCAAAGAGACTCTCCGGTACATTTGATGTATTTCACTGCATTACCTGTATCAGCCAGGAACATGTCCTTGATGCTTGTGTACTGTCCCAAATCAAAAGAGCCCACCTGAAGTCTCAGCAGAGCACACTGCACAGAGTATCCCACAATGCAATTCATGCCGACTTGATCTATTTCCAGTGTGACAAATGAACCAGAAGTCATGATGCATTCCATTTCAGAACCCTGACTTGAAAGGGGCATCTATTTTCTATCTATCTATCTATCTATCTATCTATCTATCTATCTATCTATCTATCTATCTATCTATCTATCTATCTATCTATCTATCTATCTATCTATCTCTCTCTCTCTCTCTCTCTATCTATCTATCTATCTATCTATCTATCTATCTCTCTTTCTCTCTCTCTCTCTATCTATCTATCTATCTATCTATCTATCTATCTATCTATCTATCTAAAAATAAACATTAGACAGTCTAGTGTATACTACATTGTATACTATATACCTGTACCCATAGTAATGCTTGCTTTAGCAAACAGCAGAGATGAATGTGCCATGGTTATGTCAGTCTATATGAGATGGTAAATATGATATTTTGATGAACTGTACTGGTAATTTTTGCCATGCAGCTGAAGTAATGTGTACAGTATGGACTCCTGTTACAATGCCCTTTTGATGCATTGTAAGTGAATGGAAAAGAGCAGCAGGCACATTATTCAAAATCTCTTTTGCGTTTCACAGACGAACGAAAGTCGTGTGTGTTTGAGGGATTTTTGAGTGAACTGTCCCTTTAAGATGTGGATGATTCCTCTGATCAGAGATGTTGCAGCATTGCAGTAGTTTATTCGGATGTTGCTCAGGACTTGCATTTATACATTTTGAATTACTTGAACTCAAATAGATAATCTGTTCCTCCCATTTACTTTACTGACAAAAATCAGTCCATGCCAGCTGTGTTTTAGATGCAGCTGTTCGCATGTCGAATTGAATAGATTTTTCTGACAAACCCGAGAGACATTTCGCCCCCTCACAACACTGTGAGCGTCCTCCCATGCAGCCGTATCTGCAAAGCAAAGGTGGCATCCTCTGCGGTAGATCAATATGCACCGTCAGCAGATAATGGAGCCCTGGGGACTCGCAGCGGTGGACTGCACACGGTGGACCTGCAGACGTGACATCTGAGAGGGCTTTCACTGAGCGCAGCCGCCGGAGGTCCCCTTACAGAGAGACTGAGGGCAGCGGGGAGTCATGTGTGTGGCCAGGAAGTGACATGTTATCTGCTCTCTCTGAAACGGATCCCACCCATCGCATTAAAGGGCAGCACGCCGCGGCTCCGCTCTTCAGCTCATTCGAGCGTGCATCTTTATGCATTTGCATTCATTCCTGGTCTAGATGCTTTTCTAAATAAAACTCAAAAAGAATGTTTGTCACACAAGACACAATATTTTAAATCCGGTGTCAGTGCTGGCAGGTTATTCTAATTAAAAACCACCACTGTACCTCACAACATTCAACATTAACGCTCTTTAAAAGTCATTTAATGATTCTCAAGGAGAACAGCCCTGCTCATATCTCACCCCCAAATCAAAACAAAGACACTGAGATTAAATATGGTGAAGAAGCTTATTTTTAGTACCGTTACGATTTTTCACATTATCTTCATGTCCACCCAACTCTCCATTCTTACTAGTCATGAACAAGCCTATTGTTTAAAATTGAAAAATGTCATTATTACATATTTTTGTTTAGTCTTGATTAATGTTGTTGTTGTTCATTGTTAATTCATGTTTAGGGAAAGCTTTTTATATTAAAAACCAATAGTTTGTGTAGAAATGAACATTAAACATGATAAATAACTGCTGTATTTTTATTTATTATTATACACTACTGTTTAAAAGTTTGGGTTCTATAAGATTTTATTTATTTATTGACATGGACACATTAAATTAATCAAAAGTGACAGTGAAGACATTTTTTCAACATTGATAATAATCAGAAATGTTTCTTGAGCAGCAGATCAGCATATTATACTGATTTCTGAAGATCATGTGACGCTGAAGACTGGAGGAATGATGCTGAAAATACAGCTGCGCATCACAGAAATACATTACAGTTTAACAGAGATTCACATAGAAAACAGCTGTTTTAAATGGTAATAATATTTGTTCAAATAAATCCTTGGTGAGCATAATTTCATGTTAACTATTAGAGTAACTAATGCTAACGTAGGCCTATACATTCTAAAAAAAAAAATCAGTTATAAAATATTGTCTCTTTTGCTATGCTAATATTGGTTGATTCTTTGATATATTGGTTGATATTCATGAGATTCACATGACAAAATTATTGTAATTTCTGAATTACATTAACGACATGTTTTTGCGTTTAATAATTATTATATATATAATAATTATATTTCATCACAATCCCAAAAAGTTGCAGTAAAGTCAAACCTCACGGATCTGTCCAAATTTTTAATCAGAGTAAAAATAAAGTTGTTGGTCATATGCCAGCGATTTAGTATCTTTCGACTGAGACGATATTGAGTGATGGGGTCCGACTCGCTGTTCAGATTCATCCCAGAGCTGTTCAGTGGGGTTCAGGTCAGAGTGCTTCTGAAATACTGGAATAGAAAAAGCAGCTTCCACAACCTGCTGCAGGGAAGTTAGAAGCACCAAGTTCTCTAGAACGTCATCTTATGTGTAGCATTAGGATTCGTTGCCACAGGACTTACTCTTATTTCAGACACGATGAGCACAAATCAGACACGATTCTGGCATAATTGGATCAAGTGCACACATGTAAGTGTGTATGATTCATATGGTACCAATATGATGGTTTCCCATTTTAACGTAACCTGTGGTGTGAGGCTCCTGGAGCAGTAAGGTCAGTGCTCGGCACACCTTCACATGTTTGGGGCAGCTCTTTCACCAGCGCTGGCATTGAGAGACAAGATGCATTAAGGTCTTGGCGGCAACAAAGGGCGATCGCTCAAGCCGTGGTTTGCGTGCAGTCATGTGAGAGACATAGCTTGTAATATCCAGCACTCTCCGCAAAGGCCTGACAACCCGGAGCGATCCGCGGTGACATTCTTCAAAAGACCCTCTCTCACCATGGACAAAGGAGGACTCTTGGGAAGAAAAGGCAACGTGGCTCGCAATCTCTTTACCCTTTACACCAAAATGACTTCCAGTGGCACCCTTTCATCCGCAGCTATTTGTTTCAAAAATAGCCCCGTCTGTAGGGAGATCAGACAAAGAAAACCTTGAATGGTGTTTATTGAAATACCCAAAAGTGCGTCTGAGAGAATGTGGTAGTGTGATCTTTGTATTGCTAAAGAAATCGCTCAGCCAAAAATTACAATTCCGCCATCATTTACTCGCCTTCGTGTCGTTCCAAAAAATTCTATGTGATTACACAAGCCAGGCTCGTCATAAAAAAGTGTCAATGTTGACATTTCATCAAAATGACATTGTGTTGCAAAATGACATGTTTCGCCACACTTGTGCAATGAGTCGTGCTAAAGCATTCAGTTTTATCCGAAACAGATGAACATGAATCTGGCAATGTTCTATCATGTCGGTTGTTGTATGTATTGTGGCAGTTCTATAGCATTTGTAAATAACTTAGCATCTGCACATTTGCAACCATGTCATTTTGTCTTGCTTCTACGAGTTTTGAGCTCTTTTATCATGACTCGTGTTTCGCAGGACTCATACACGAGCGCTTCACATCTCAAGTGTAATGCTGCACCGGGTGTGCTATCCAGCAAGTTTACTACATCAGAAAAGCTGATTATGCGATGCAAATGATGAAATGTATTAGTTTACAAATCACGCACTACAGTAAAAGAGTTTTGCGCTCATGAAATACTATTGCGTAAGGAACCACACGAAAATGAGTCTTTATTAATCGATAATCTGCCCTGTTTCTGACATGGAAAAAAAAATGTTTCTGCAACTGTTGTTCATTTCTGCAAGTAAGTTTTTGGAGTTTTGCAGAAATGTAGGTTGAGACATATTTTTCTAGTGAGCCTATGTTATAGACAGTTACAGTGCTTAAGCCTCAAAAATGTTCTTCTTATGACTCGTGCAGTATGTTTCAAGTCTGTGTATTCCAAGCTGTCCTATGTCAACATTCTTTGTACCTGCATGACGAGCAGTGGTCAGTATGATTCTCCAAATGTTAATTCATTTTGAGGTGAAATATTCCCTCCATGTTCAGGCAGGAAGTGAAAGGAGCAGAATGTTCTAGTTTCTGTATGTTGACAGTGCAGTGTTGAAGAGTTGGCTGTGCTCTGTCTGATTCCACACTCCCTGCTCCACTCGTCATTACCGCCATCATCAATGTCTCTCCTCATTTCACATGGTGCAGGGTGCGTCCTCACCGCCTCGCTCCTTCTGCAGATTAGCAGGGAATGATGATGCTTTCTTGAGCAGTTTATACTGCACAGTTACAGGCTGCATGTATATATACTGTATCTATCTATCTATCTATCTATCTATATATATATACAGTATATACACATATGGTTATTTATTTTTTTTATGATGAAGTCAAGTCGCTTCGAAAGAGATGAGTTTTCAGCTGTCGCTTGAAAATGGTCAGGGATTCAGCATTCCGGATAGGGGTGGGAAGATCGTTCCACCAGCCAGGAGTGGTGAACGAGAATTATAATATATATATATATTTTTTGCCAAACATTTTAGAACAGTATGATTAACATATTATATTTTGATGCACTTATTTATATTTAAACATAGTAATGATCAACACAATTTATCAAAAAATTACACACACACACACACACACACACACACACACACACAAAAATAATGTAAAATAAAAAAAGCTACAAAGGCAATCTTGCCCATTTCTATGATTTAAATACCCGAACTAACCAACTGATTATGAACTGCAGAGATTTTAAGCAAATGTGCTTGATATTGCCTCACTTTGCTCGGCTGTAAAACTGTGAGCAGTAAAATGTGACAAAACTAGCATTTTGCAATGGTAAACCACTACTCACTGGAAACATAGCTTCTTGTTATTTGGAACTACAGTCACATTACTGACAAACACAGTTAAAATAGTGCCGTTGTCCAACGCTGCAAAGGGCACAGACATCATAATGTATCCCATATACTGACTGATTTCACATGTAGAGGAGTGTTTAAACGAACAATTACAGTACATCTTCATGTTCATTTACAATTAAATGTGTCTACATTAACAATGAAAATGCCCGAACTTCCTCGGATTGCTCTAGCATGTCAACTATAATATTACTCGTTTGAGGATGGCTTATGAAAGAGCCACTATAAGAGATACTGGTCAAAGAGAGGAAGCGAAAAGCACAGAGTGCTCCATAGACCTTAGTCAGGTGTAGGATATCAGACCGAATCAGACAATCTAAGATTTGATCAAAACATGGTTGAGGCACGAGGAGTCCAAATTCCACAGAGGTCCAAGACAACTGGATGTCATAAATCAGACCCTAGCCAGTCTGAAGCAAGGCTAACAAACTCTTTCACAGAACAGCTTTCAACATTAACACAAAAGGAACACACTGATCATAACAACTCAGGAAGGAGATTGTCAATTTTAGTGCAAGTAATCAAGATTAAATGGTCAAAGAGATGACCGCATGACTATCACATGATAGTAACTACAGTCACAAACTCTTTGGAATTGACATCCCCCACCTCATGACAAAGAACAGACTTTCGGAGATTCCTTACAGACCTCTTAATCTCTGGTCTTCATACATTCACAGAATGGCACGGAAACTGCCTTTCCATGCACCTAAATGACACCAAAAGGACTTGAGCAACTAATCATTATATATATATATAACTCCATATCATGTATGTAACCCACATGTGACTTATCAGGTCTTAATCATTTATTGTGTATGTATTTTTAATAACTATTGAATAGCTTAATTGTTCGTATTCATGTTTGGTATGTGTGAGTTTGAATCTTCTTGCTTGAAACGTTTCTTCCAATCAATTCTTTGTCAAATGTATCATATTCTTGTTATAGAAATCATGTCCAAACTATACTCGGCAAGAGCGGGAAAAACGCGGACCATGTTACTGATAAGAGAACATTTGATTTATGAATGAGGAGAAGCATTGCAACACCCCGAGCTACAATTGGTCGAGGCACCATTTTGGGTGTGTTAAACAGCCCGGTTTAAATACTCAGCACACCATCAAACTTTGCTTTTTGTGTCTAGCTTTTAGCTTTTGTGTCTAGCTTTTAGTTTTTTTTTGTGTCTAGCTTTTAGCCATGCAGCTTTTAGCTTTTCA
>NW_015505971.1:555290-570694 GCF_001515645.1 Sinocyclocheilus grahami
TGTGTGAATGCGTGTGTTAGATTAGTTTATATGTCTTAGATTTATCCAATAAAGTCTTATTTATATTGAAAAGAGAAGTATCTCGTGTTTTGTGCTCACAAGTTAATGTCTTAAACTGCCGACCTTGTTACCGTGCTAATTAATAGTGTTTTCACTATATTTTGGATATAAATATCCATTGCAGAATTGATGTCATACGGCTCGTTCACTGAATCGCTGGCCGTCTCAGTGATCAGCCGTAAAACAGTGATTACATATCTTACATATTACAGCTTACATATTATTGGTGGAGTTCCCTTTAAAATCTTAAATGATTCCCTTTGAGCTAAATTGACCTGTTTCCCTTACACAGGATAGCAGCATATTTCATTTTTGAAAGGACGGAAGTACAGTGTGTTCAGTCGATTGTACTGTTCATCTTCCCATAAACTCTACAAAAATCTAACTTAAAACAGTTTTAAAGTAGTATGTTTTGAGATGTGATCAAGTGTCTTTCATCTGTGCACAGTTCAATGCTATCGATCCTGACAGAAGTCTGCAGTTGGAAGGATGCCACTAGAAAGGATGTTATTAGAAACGATAGAACACACACACACACACACACATATTCCTGTTGCCTTTTGGACGATGCATGGGGTGTGTCCCACACACAGACATGTGTTTCAGCTCCTCTGACAGTAATCAGCGCACATGATTAAGAAACTTTACCGTTTTAGATGCAGAAATTAGAACATTTCATCAATGTAAATAATCCCAGTTCTATTAATAATTACATATTAGTTAAAGGTGATATTTTATCTTCAACAGTACACATCTACATATTTGCCATCTCTCATTAAACGCTATTGCTTTTTCAAAATAACTCATACATAGTAGACCAATATTATATTATGGAAGCCACCAGTATCAAATAATAAATGAACTGTAATTAATAAACGCTCAGTCATTTGAACATGTCGTGAACTAGAACCAGACGGTTGTTTGAATAACTGCTAATCAAGGCAGCTTTTGAAAGTTTTGAATGCACTTTTATGTGTGAGCTCGGCTATAGAAGAATCTCCCTGTACCTAATAAGCAGTCCTGATAAGGCACCTTATGTTTTCAGTGACACTCCTCATGTTGCTTTGAAATCTCTTGCATAGGTTTAGAGGACTTCCTAAAGGTCTGAAGTTTCAACTTGTAACTTGTTTCGTGCCGTGTTTATGTTCTGAACACATCATTTGTCTTTGTCAGTCTTTTTCTTTGCTTTCATAAATCAAAACATGATTAGACTCGGAGTGCAGGTGCTCTTTGGGATTGTTAGTCACCTCATTTACAGCGATAGCATCTTGTGCTGATAGCAATATCTTCCTGAAAGCATTGTTGAAATATTGCGCATGGAGTTGTAGTGCTGTTGGGTAGTCTGTTCAGATTATGCACAGTGTTGTTTCACAGTGATGTTGTTAGAGGATCTGTCACAGCATCCAGATAGGAGCAGCTGCACCTGTATGATCACCTGTAGTAACCTTCTGGAGGACTTCATTATGCCTCCCTGAGAGACGGTACGTTAACCATCATTGGCACAGCTGGTGTTGGGAACAGGAGTGGATATTGATTAGTCCTGAAGGCCCATGGAAAGCAGGCCCATCCCACCGTGATTTTCTGCCTGACAAAATCATGCTAGAGAGTTTCACTAATAAATGTTTGGACAGAAATGATGGTGCTGTGTCATGACTGATGCAATGAGCCATTCCCTAGTGAAAAAAGTAATATATTTAAAATACATTTATTTCATACTAAGTGTAGCTCAAATCTATTGACACATTTACTGACATAGAAATGATAATTAAACTTTATTTGGAGTACTACTTGTGCACAATGTACATTTCTTATTATTTAGTCTAAAATGTGTTTTAATATCACTATTGAAGAGGATTGTATGATCTTTGAATAATATTGGTCTTTAAATGCGAGATATATAGATGCTGTATAAAGTATACTTCTGCACAATTACAGTGCATTAAGCACAACATTAGTTGTTCCAATTTAGCAGACTTGAAGTTTACCAGTTTAGTGTACCAAAAGCACTACTGCAGGGTATTTTTATTAAGTACAGTACCAGTCAAAAGTTTTTTAAATATTTTTAATGTTTTTTAAAGAAGTCTCTTCTGCTCACCAAGCCTGCATTTATTTGATCCAAAGTACAGCAAAAACAATAACATTTTGAAATATTTTTACTATTTAAAAATAACTGTTTTCTATTTGAATATATTTTAAAATATAATTTATTCCTGTGATTTCAATGCTGAAATTTTAGCATCATTACTCCAGTCACATGATCCGTCAGGAATCATTCTGATATTCTGATTTGCTGCTCAAAATCATAATCATAATAATAATCATAATAATAATAATTATTATTATTGTCATGTTGAAAACAGCCAAGTAATTATTTTTAAAGTTTTTGTCTTTATCATAATTTTTGATAAATTTAAAGCATCCTTGCTAAATTAATTTCTATAATTTCTATTCATTTCTATTTAATTATTTAAAAAAAATCTTACTGTTCAAAAACTTTTGACTGGTAGTGTGCATAAATATGTACATTTATTTGTAGTATACTTAGCATGAAATAAATGTATTTCAAATGCATTTTTAGTAGCCTATATTTATTTTTCACTAGGGCTCACTCTTAAACACATCAAGCTGGAGTCTGGAAATACAGGCAGAGTGTTCTGACAAACAGTTACATGTTAATTTGCTCCTGACAAAGACATTCTCTGAGAAAAATGCTAATGTTTCTCTTTAGAAATGGTACAGATTTTCTGTCCCAGCTGTTTAGTCTTCCAGATAGATTCAGTCAATAATCGATGGATGGGTCAGGTTGGTTTAGGTTGTGTTGGTATATAGCTAGTGTGAGCTGTGTTGGGAAGCTACTTTAAAATGAACGGTATAAACTATATTTAGTAGATAGTCTAAAACTGTACATAAAGATACTTTTTTTTGTGTGTGGAAAAAGTAGTACAAGATACTAACCAAAATAAGCAAATTATTTGGAAGCTATTAAAGAGCTGTTAAATGCATTTATCTTCATATACCAGATGATACTTTTTAATTGGGCAGTTATTAAAACATGTCAGTTGGTATGACATTAAAAACTGACTCATGAAAAGAGGAGAGAGGGGCTAGAATCTTTTATTTAAGAAAGGTAGTATACTTAGCATGAAATAAATGTATTTCAAATGCATTTTTAAGGGGGAAGTCGTGGCCTAATGGTTAGAGAGTCGGACTCATAACCCAAAGGTTGTGGGTTCGAGTCTCGTACCGGCAGGGATTGTAGGGGGGGGGGGTGAATGTACAGCGCTCTCTTCCACCTTCAATACCACGACTGAGGTGCCCTTGAGCAAGGCACCGAACCCCCAACTGCTCCCCGGGCGCCGCAGCATAAATGGCTGCCCACTGCTCCGGGTGTGTGTTCACGGTTTGTGTGTGTTCACTGCTGTGTGTGTGCACTTTGGATGGGTAAATGCAGAGCACTAATTCTGAGTATGGGTCACCATACTTGGCCACATGTCACTTCACTTCACTTCACTTCACTTAGTAGCCTATATTTATTTTTCACTAGGGCTCACTCTTAAACACATCAAGCTGGAGTCTGGAAATACAGGCAGAGTGTTCTGACAAACAGTTACATGTTAATTTGCTCCTGACAAAGACATTCTCTGAGAAAAATGCTAATGTTTCTCTTTAGAAATGGTACAGATTTTCTGTCCCAGCTGTTTAGTCTTCCAGATAGATTCAGTCAATAATCGATGGATGGGTCAGGTTGGTTTAGGTTGTGTTGGTATATAGCTAGTGTGAGCTGTGTTGGGAAGCTACTTTAAAATGAACGGTATAAACTATATTTAGTAGATAGTCTAAAACTGTACATAAAGATACTTTTTTTTGTGTGTGGAAAAAGTAGTACAAGATACTAACCAAAATAAGCAAATTATTTGGAAGCTATTAAAGAGCTGTTAAATGCATTTATCTTCATATACCAGATGATACTTTTTAATTGGGCAGTTATTAAAACATGTCAGTTGGTATGACATTAAAAACTGACTCATGAAAAGAGGAGAGAGGGGCTAGAATCTTTTATTTAAGAAAGCACATATGATCATATAGCCTCAGCTCGCTCTGCGGTAAAGCTGTCAGCACAGCAACATGATTCAAAAGGCAGCAATGTAGTGTTTTGTCATGCTACACCATTTTTAAGTTGGAAACAGTAGCTTGTTACTGGAAAAGTGACCTATTTTGAAAAACACAGAGCTACTGTTACACTGCTGAAAAATGTAGCAAGTAGCGTCACTGCCTTCAGATCACTACTCCCCAACCATGCTTAGAGATACTGCAGTTTCCAATGCATTTAACAACTGTTTGTGGCTTTGTGTGATTCCAGAAAGTGATAAATGTGAGAATTGCCCTACAGGATGTAGCAGCGTTAGTTAGCTGGTATTCAAATGGTGCTCTATGCAGCATAAATGCATTGGCGTGGATATAATTCTTTACCATCGCTAGCTCCCCTCCAGCTAACCTTGCTGCAGTGTGGGATGCATTGCCCGCATTTCTTGATAGCGTCAAGCCCTTTGATGCGCTGCGCAGTCTCGTTCAGATCACACGAGCGGTGTAAACGCTCACATGTCCCTCCAGTATTTACATGGCTCTGTATTTAGTCAGAGAGCGATCAAAGCGCAGCATGCCGCAGCTATGCATGTGACGAGGAGAATCACAGGAATAGATGGACACCCCCCACCTCTGTGTGCGAGCGAAACGCAGATGCGTTGACGACACAATGCCGCGCGCTGTGCTTTCCTAGCGCCTCTCTCACTTTTGTGCTGCTCTGAGAAACACTCATGCTTATCTCTCCCTCCCTCTCTCTCTCTCACCCTCCCTCCCATTCTGTCCTCCTCTCTCTCTGTGTCTCTCTCTGTCTCTGAAGGAGTAATGGAGCGGATCACCATGTAGACAGCAGCCGTCGGGAAGCAGGTAGAATGGGAAACCACGTATGGAGAGCCGCCGGTCTGCAGCCGTGGTGAGCGTAGACATCCTCAGGACTTCAGCCGGGATCTCACGGATGGCTGTCGCGTTCCCGCTCACGTAACGCCGAGGAGCCTCTCGTCAACTGCAGACAGCGGACAGGATCTGTTTTCTTCTTCATTCTCCTCTCTCACCTGCTGTTCTCTCCTGCATTGCTCTCATTTTTTTTAGACACCTGTTCTCCAGCCGCACCAGGGACTCCTTCTCTGCCCCGTGCGGCGTTTCCCCATTTTTCCTATCCGCTTTGAAGAAAAGCTACCAAGCAATACTCAGCCACCATGGGGGACATGACAAACAGCGATTTTTACACCAAGAACCAAAGAAACGACAGCAACCATGAGGGGGGATTTGGATGCTCACTCATGGAGCTGCGTTCCCTCATGGAGCTGAGAGGAACGGAGGCGGTGGTCAAAATTCAGGAGGACTACGGAGGTGTCGAGGGACTGTGCCAGAGGCTGAAAACCTCGCCGACAGAGGGTGAGTGTGCGCTGTCTCATGCCACCATCACAATCATCCCGCATGAACTCGCTCCCGAGCGGTGACACGCTTTCAAATGCTAATCATTTCCATTCCTGTATACTGTGAGATCTTTCAGACAGGTTCATCCCCCTCAGACCTGCTGCTGATGCTGCAGAGTTATTAACTAGGATGTGTCTCCCAGGCAACAGCACAGGGGTCAAACTAAATGTGCTACTTTGTACAATGATAGTGTTGCTGGGTAGAAGAAGGCATGCATGCTTCTCCATATGGTTTTAATTACAGATGCAATGACTACAGGATCCATTCTTGCGCATTTTCTCGCATCGAAAATCAGCCGCATCACCTTTAGTGCAGAAAGGCGCTTGCTCGCGTCCGTTGGTAAAATGATTGGCGTCTTTATTGTGGCATGATTTGTTATGGCCTGACAGTGGTGCGTCTGTGCTATCCAACGCATGCACCATTTGATCTTCTACTGTTGGAAGTGTCGACATTTAAAACACGTAGCTGTGTGTGATATATGTGTAGGAGTAGATAGCTTGTTATAAATGTCATGTATTTCCCGTGTTCCACCATATTGTGAATTTTAATGACTTCTAAACTGGCCTTCAGTAGATGTGTTCCCCACGACAACGCTAGAGCACTAGATTGATAGATCTGTCAGCCTGGAGGACAGCGTAATCTTGCCTTCTCTGCAAACTATGTGTTTGGTCTGAGTGTTAGGAACATGTTTAGGAGCAGGCTGTTGCTCTGCTCTGTTGGAGTGACTTGTGCTGACACCCCAAGTGTGACATGATAATGAAGACAAATGGTCACATCTAGTCTTGTTAATAAGCTGAGCAGTTATGCCTTCTCTCTCAGGACGCAGTCACCACTACCCAGCAATGACCATTTAGCACTATCATACACCACCACCTAAGATCCTTTCTTCCATTTTTCACTAGTTCAGCCTATTTTGAGTCAAGATGCTTTAGAAAGAAATGTTTAGCAGCTTAAACCACTCACATACATACTCCCCTCCAGTTACTTTTAAAAGTAAAGCATTACAATATTGCGTTACTCCATAAAAAAGTAACTAACTTGCGTTTCTTAGTTACTTTTTATGGAAAGTAATGCATTACATTACTTTTGCGTTACTTTTTGTCACCTGGGCCAGGCTTGCTTATTTATTTTTAATAACAGAAAACCCAAAAGTCATATTTTTGGTGACTGTAAAGGCCCTTTCACAACAAGGGCCAGTTGCATAAACATAGCCACTATGTTAAGACTTTGTCTTAAGAACTAGTTTGACTAATTAGCAGTTAGTCAAGAGGGTAATCAGTTTTACTTTTCTCACTCAAATTGGGCCAATCTACATTTTTGTAACTGGATTTAAAAAGTTATGACCAGTTTGAATGTAAACAAATTAGATGACACATTTTTTTAAGACTAGTCTAAGTAGTTTATACAGCTGGCCCCAAGAGAGAAATTAATAAGCCTCAGGCTGAAGAAAATGCCTCTGTCTCTGCACTTACTCCCAATTTCTCTCAACACAGGGACAAGAAAGTTGACAGTGAATAAATAGGAAAACAAAGTAACTTGCGTTACTTATTTGAAAAAGTAACTCTGATATTTTCTTGTTAATTTTAAAATAATGCGTTACTTTAATAGTTACTTAAAAAAAGTAATCTGATTACGTAACTTGCTTTACTTCTAATGACCTATGCATTACCTAAAAAAAACTATTCAAACTGTTCAATGAGCAAGAAAGAGAAACCAGTACATGCAAGTTAACCAGGTCCCCACCAACTGATCTACCAGTCCCAACAAAGTTGACATCGGGCCCCTTCGGCTGGTCATTCTCCTGGACCAGCTTGAACCAAATTATGTCCACATTTGACCAACTGGGATCCATGTAACAGCAGCCAGTTGCAACTGGATTTTCTTGCCGGGCGGTAGGCATCCAAACAGTGAACACACTCCAGACACTAATGTGTAACTTTATCCCTCTTCGATTCCTTCAAGAGCTTCAGTCAATACTTGTGCCTTTAATCTATGCTTACCTTACTCATACTACAATCAATGATGAACCAGGGCTGATGGTCAGCTCATCTCTGCTGAGTAAAGAAATTGCTCTGTAAGTACAACACGCGTCTCCCTGGATCCCCCTGGATGCTACGGTACATTACGTGGGTAGTATTGAGCCGCTAAAGCGCCCACTTTTCCCGAAGTTGTGGGTGTTGGCCACTCTCACAGAGAGAGTTCCTGGCAGATGGGAGCTGAGCGAGATATAGAGGAGCCTGGCGACCTCCCAAGAAAAGAGAAATCATCTCCTTCAAGTCCGCACGCTTCAGATAATGCTGCCGCTAGGCCAGACGGATGCCACACGCCATCTGAAAGCCTGCAGGTCGAGGTACAGGTAACGAGGAATAATCAGAACTGGGGAAATCTTTGAAGGACGAGGGAAGGGTTGTTATTTTTACACTGTACAATGAGCAGGAATGAATGACTAAGTTCATGCGTTCAGACAGTGGGAAAGACACTTCTGTCTTCGCTGCAACCACGGTAAACTATTTGCCATAGAAGTGGGCTAGGGCATGACAATGCCAAGCAGCTATTGCATGCTAATGGTCTCAGTGTACTGTGCCCAGCACCAGCTGCAAGCCGGCCAGAAGTGTCTGTACGCTCACCGTGACTGTCCTCCCCCATGCCTTCCTCTGTTCTCATTTCTATTTCAGTCTGATGGCCCATCTCACTTCGACGCAGTACACATCCTTACCCGAATTAGCCTGTTTAAAAGTATCCAACATTTAGACTAATCTCTCTGCTCACGTTTCGCACATCCTGATGTGTCTCCTGGCTAATTCATAATGAAATAAGAGGTAAAAAATCTCCCGAGCCTGGCCCAGTGCAGCTGAGCTGTATTAAAGACACAGATGTGAAACTTTTAACCTTAGTGCTTAATAGCACTTTGGCATTGAACGCGAATGCTTCTGCTACTGAGGAAAAAATGCAAAATGCTACTAACAGCCAATTTTTGTGGCAATAAAATGAAAAGAAACAGAAGGGCTGTGAATATTGGGAGTGAGACACTCCATGTAATCCGATGCCGCATTTAAACGGTAAGAGGCACTGAAGGTCAAAGCGAGCTGGCAAAACATCCCACAGCCAAACTACAAACACAACATGACCACAGCTCATACAATGAGCATCAGTGGGCCAGCTCCGCTTATCAGAGCCACCGCTTCACCTGACCGATCCCTGGCGACGCTTTGACATTGCACTGAAGGACCCGGTTCTGGAGCAATGACAACGGCTGTTGGCTACCGGATCACATGGCTGCTTAAACACTGTCCCACCTTAGCTAGGCTGTGCCCTCGTCCCATGCCCTTGATCGGCATGCTAATCTAGTCCACCGGTCCGCGTTCTCATTCCCCTCTGACAAACCTATTTAGTCTAGGGTCCCAGCAGGAATTGCTCAGAAGGAGTACAATCTCCTCTAATAAGGACAGTAGTGCTGCCCTGATTCCAGTAGCCATTCTTAAAAGGAGAAAGCACTTCCCTCAGAGGACAGATTATAAATAAGAGACCAGGCCACATTTCTCCTCTTCTGAGAGACAGATGCTCCTGAATGGATGACCTTGGAGGGTAGTTTGAGTCGGTGATGTTGGCACAGAAAAGTATGTGATGCATGTAACATGATCAAGGGCTTAAGAGCGATCTGAAAAGGCTCGGGGACACATCGCAGACCTTATTAGCCTGTCTCATGAATATTAAGTAATAACGTCAGTCAGTAGTTGCAACTCATTTGCTGCAATACAGCGAGTGCTAGGCGTGTTAGGATTACTGTTCACACATTCATTCGTTTGATGCAACTGGTTGGAGTTGACTTAAAGCTGGTCTTAAAGAGTGACATTGCCAATTTTATATGTAAACTATATAATAATTTGGGTAACACTTTATTTTAAGGTCCAATTCTTGATATTAACAAACCATTAACTATGGCTTGTGCCCCAATAAACTCCTAATTCACTGCTTATTAAAGATAGTTGTTAAATTTAGGTGTTGGGTAGGATTAAGGATGTAGAATATAGTCATGCAGGTTATGTGCTAATATGTTAATAATACGCATGCTAATAAGCAACTAGTTAATAGTGAGAATTGATCCCTATACTAAAGTGTTACCATAATTTGTACTCTTTCTTCGTGCTACTTGCACTGAAATATCCCCGGTTATGTCAGTCCAATCTGTAGTCTGTATACATATCTTATTGTTAAAATACATATTGCATTTTTGAATCCCCGCTCACGGACACTTAGATCAAGCCAGTGCATTATTGGTGTTGAGGTTTTCCTAAATTTTTTGGTAGGGCAACAGCCATTTTTTTCTCTAGACATGTAGCATCAATCTAAAAAAAAAAAAAAATGCATTGACAGCCAAGTTTTCTCCATCTTGCCAGCAGTGAATTACCCCTTTAAAGCTGGTGCTTTATGTGCCCAGCAATGCTTTTCTCTTTGCACTGCAGCTACACAAAACAAAAATGTAACATAACTTAAATTATGATGATTAAAAATATCTAAATGAACATAAGAATTTCTAAAATTTGTGACATGGTCGAGGGATCCTTGAATGCTGCACACAAACCTCCGAGCTCAGTTGGTGTGTTCAGGGTCAAGCACACGGGTTTTTTGTCACATGTGCTCTTGCAATATTGAAATTGGCACATTTCAGCAAAGTGAGAGATGTAGATGAGCGCGTCAAAAGGCGGGATCAAACGCGTCAAAAAGCCAAGGGCACGCACTTATCCATCTGCGCCACTGGAGCTGATGATTTATAGCCACTTTTAACTAAATGTAAATATACACTCCGTATTCTTTATTCCATAGTAAGGGCAATTCATACAATACATTTAAACTGAGCTACTTTAATACCATCTCCGAACTTTCTACCACGACTCTGCTGTTCTTCGGCTGGTTCTTCTCTGTATACGTTGATTGACAGATGTCTTGTCCAGTCAGCGGTGAGTAACCCCAAACCAGTGGCGCTGTCTCAAACTATACCTACCTCTTCCGGTTTGTCTGATTTGTCGTTGTGTTTTCTGACTTGTTAATTTGTTTTCGGATTTGTTGTTGTGTTTTCTGACTTGTTATAATGTTTTCTGAATTGTTGTTGTGCTTTCTGAATTGTTATTTTGTTTTTTAGACTTGCATTTGCGTTTGTAATTTGTTATTTTGTTTTCAGAATTGTGATTTGTTTTGCACTTCTCGGCCACCATACTAAACCTCTTTCAAACAAAATGATATTTCTTGACAAGCAAAAGACAGTTTGTCGTAGGGGTAAGAAGGTCCTAGTATTTCACACAATTAAATTGAGCTCAGTTTTAGGACTTTTGGATATTTCAGTAGAAAACAGGACGAATACTGATGACACTGGTGAAGAAAGTGATTCTTTCTCCTTTGCAGTCACACAAACAGCATCATGGTGTTTAATATGCGCATCAATGAATGTGTCATGACAAACACAATGTTACAATCTGAGTCACCTTGTTGTGATTGTGCTTGTCTTCTTACATATTTTGCTCAGTGTAATAGTCAAATATCAGACTAGTGAGCTTTACTGTACAACATCAAGTGTGGTATAAATAGACAGTATCAGGTAACTTAATTAGTAATCAGTTTTCAACGCAAACATTTTAACTTTTTTAAATGCACTTTACTTTCTAATTGAAGAAATAATTCAGAACTGAGCATAAATAGAAAAAATAATTTTGACTTTAGACAGTGTGATGACCTTATAAAACTGTATTATACATTTTTGTTTATTTTATTTTAATAAAACCATTTAATTTAGATTTTCAGGTTACCATTTGTTGTTCAGTGCAGATGATGTTCCTTTTCAGCTGATGTCTAAACAAGCGCAATTATTCCTTAAGAGCCTGTCTTACAGAGACACTTTGTTCCCTGTTTTTTTCCCCAAGTTTAATATCCTTTTTCACTTGAGGAAACATTATGAAACTTAAATGGGTCAGTACTGTTTGGTGTTGACGTTTTATATATATCATGGAATCGCTTGCTCTCGCAGTATCCTCAGTGTCATAGAAAAACTACTCTAATTTAGATGTACAGTATATGCGATATCCAGTTATGTAACGTCAAATATATGGAACACAAATAGGAAAAGAGAAATCCATTAGGTTTCCAGCATAGATATGGTTTTATAGATATGATCATGAGACGTTCTAACTATCAGCACAATTTCAGTGCATGCTACGTAATATGACACATACTGAAAATGAAGCTATACACAAAACAAGAGTTCCTTTGTTCATGAGTTAGGTTTACCCAACCAAAGGCTTCAGCTGACAGCACTGACAACAATAATATGCTACCCCTAGTAAAAATCAAACATAAAAGTCATATATTTATTATATTAAAATAACATTCATGTCTAAAGTAATATATTAAAATACATTTATTTCATACTAAATACAGTTCAAATCTATTAACATATTTACTGACATCATATACAAATGTTAATTAAGCTTTATTTGGAGTACTACTGTACTTGCACAATGCGCAATATCTTAATATTAAGCCTGAAATGTGTTTTAATGTCACTATTGATGAGGATTGTACGACCTCTGAATGATATCGGTATTTAAATGCAAGATAGTATCTAAAGTATACTCGCAATAGTTCCACTTTAGCACAATCAAATATTCTTCAGTGTATCTTTAGTTGGACTTTAGCACTACTTCCGCACAATTAAAGTGCATTAAGCACAAAATTAGTTGCTTCAGTTTAGCAGACTTATACCAGTTTATTATACTAAAAGTACAATTGCAGGGTATTTTTATTAAAGAGCAGGACATATGGTATTTTAAATTGTCCTAATATTGTGTTGGAGTCCTCTACAACAGGTCAGAAAACATTGTAATTTTCTCAGAATATGCATTTATTGTTAGAGTCATTTGCCAATTATTTCGAAACGATTTGTTCTAAGTAAGTTCGGCGCAAACCCCTCCCTTCCAAAAGCCTACTCTGCTCTGATTGGTCAGCTGGCCAGGCCTGCTGTGATTGGCACAGAGAGTAGGCCTTGAGCAAGTTAGCTAGTGCTACCATTGACGAAGCACCTTTACATAAAACAATAATATAGTGCTCCGATCCGTTCTTATAATAATGGCATAAAATACAAAAATACTTATTCAAGCGAATAGTGCCCACAGCTAAAGTTTAGCTGCTAAACTGTGAACACTTTAGTGGTGGATACATTAGCCGAGTGCTGACGTGACTAACTGATGAAACGATACAGTTTGTAAACCAAAATATGTCGACTGTAATGTCTGAAGAACGACAGACAAAAGATGCTCTATCTTAACTTTTAATCAGAACGCAGAACAGCTGTATCACAGGCGCAGCAGCCTAACTAACTCGTCGTCTCTCCCACATTAACCTTATAACTGCCGTGCAGCAAAATAAACAGCAATTTCATAATGATTATAAAGTCTGTGCACTACACTACATTCTTTATTATTAAACGAAGTAATTAGAACAACGTCGGTCTACATTAATCGACACATTCTTAGGTTCACAGCGAATTATCAGAACTACTTCAGTAAGACAGTAATATCGTGCTTTACCTGGAAACCTAAAGCTGCACTAGGTGTACATCACATATTAGCACAAAAACTTGATATTTTGAGCACTCTAATGAAAATGTACACATAACGTATCAATCGTACTTACAGGTTGTGCTTCGGAGAGTTTGTTAGTCCAAATTAAGAAGATTAGAAGCCAACGAAGATAAAAGCCAAGATCAGAGAAGCAGTCCTTGATAAAAATGACATGCACACAACTAAAGGTTGGAATTGTATTTCTATGGTATTCTTGAACACAGCATCTTCTCAACATGATGTAAACACATAACTAGCGGAAGTGTTTGTGGGCAGGTCAGACTCGCGGGCAGGCGGGGATTATGCAAATGTGTTACCCAGTGACGTATACCGGTGAGAGGCAAAAGATTCGAAAATATGACGACTCGTTAAGGCGATTCAGAATCGAACTCTCTTTTGAGAGACATTATCTTTATTTATCATGCACTTTTTTGATTAACAACTTTGCAGACTGTTTTCAATTAAGGATAGCTACGTTATAAACTGCAAAATATATATTTTTCAAAAACCCATATGACCTGCTCTTTAAGTACATAAATATGTAAATGTATTTGTAGCATGCTTAGCATGAAATAAATTTGTTTCAAATACATTTTAGTATATTTTTTATTTTCACTAGGGAGTACATGGTGCAGGGAACGTTTTGGAAAGTGCTTTTCTATAGGCTGATTTCTCATGTGTATTTCATGAGTTCGGGGGCTCCTGTGCATGTTAATGGGAAGCTTTGTCTTGGAGACTCATCTGAGCCCGGCATCAGGAACCTGACACTGACATCCCAGCTGAGAGACAGAGAGAGAGGATGGTCACCACACACACACACACACACACACACACACACACACATGTTGTGTTTCCATGTTTTATGGGGACATTCCATAGGCGTAATGGTTTTTATACTGTACAAACTGCATGTGCTATTGCACTACACCAACCATAAACCCCTAAACCTACCCCTCACAGGAGACTTTGTGCATTTTTACTTTCTCAAAAAACTCATTCTGTATGATTTATAAGCTTGTTTCCTTATGGGGACCTCAAAAATGTCCCCACAAGGTCAAAATTTACTAGTATTACTATCCTTGAATTTGTTTCAAATACATTTTAGTATATTTTTTATTTTCACTAGGGAGTACATGGTGCAGGGAACGTTTTGGAAAGTGCTTTTCTATAGGCTGATTTCTCATGTGTATTTCATGAGTTCGGGGGCTCCTGTGCATGTTAATGGGAAGCTTTGTCTTGGAGACTCATCTGAGCCCGGCATCAGGAACCTGACACTGACATCCCAGCTGAGAGACAGAGAGAGAGGATGGTCACCAAACACACACACACACACACACACATGTTGTGTTTCCATGTTTTATGGGGACATTCCATAGGCGTAATGGTTTTTATAATACCGGTGAGAGGCAAAAGATTCGAAAATATGACGACTCGTTAAGGCGATTCAGAATCGAACTCTCTTTTGAGAGACATTATCTTTATTTATCATGCACTTTTTTGATTAACAACTTTGCAGACTGTTTTCAATTAAGGATAGCTACGTTATAAACTGCAAAATATATATTTTTCAAAAACCCATATGACCTGCTCTTTAAGTACATAAATATGTAAATGTATTTGTAGCATGCTTAGCATGAAATAAATTTGTTTCAAATACATTTTAGTATATTTTTTATTTTCACTAGGGAGTACATGGTGCAGGGAACGTTTTGGAAAGTGCTTTTCTATAGGCTGATTTCTCATGTGTATTTCATGAGTTCGGGGGCTCCTGTGCATGTTAATGGGAAGCTTTGTCTTGGAGACTCATCTGAGCCTGGCATCAGGAACCTGACACTGACATCCCAGCTGAGAGACAGAGAGAGAGGATGGTCACCACACACACACACACACACACACACACACACACACATGTTGTGTTTCCATGTTTTATGGGGACATTCCATAGGCGTAATGGTTTTTATACTGTACAAACTGCATGTGCTATTGCACTACACCAACCATAAACCCCTAAACCTACCCCTCACAGGAGACTTTGTGCATTTTTACTGTCTCAAAAAACTCATTCTGTATGATTTATAAGCTTGTTTCCTTATGGGGACCTCAAAAATGTCCCCACAAGGTCAAAATTTACTAGTATTACTATCCTTGTGGGGACATTTGGTCCCCATAACGTGATAAATACCAGGTACACACACACACACACACACACACACACAC
>NW_015505971.1:572331-598141 GCF_001515645.1 Sinocyclocheilus grahami
CTCTCTCTCTCTCTCTCTCTCACACACACACACACACACACACACACACACACTCTCTCTCTCTCTTTCTCTCTCTCACACACACACACTGTGCCGCTGCCCACGGCTGCTTCATTACTCCACACAGGAAGCATGTGAGCGTGGGTTGGAAGATCCGTAAGCCTGTTCTTCAGGGCCGCCGGTGGATTGAGGGTGTTCACATATAAAAAACAGACCTCTCCTTACATCCACAGGCCTCCAGTCTGAACAGGAAAAACCCTTGTCAAAAACACGACTCCACAGCACAATGTCTAATTAAGTTGCCCTCAAACAGCAAGTGGCCACGTTAACCACCGCATCATGACAGATGTTGGAGTTTTATAACGAAGTCCCACGCTGAAATCTCTCCGTCCACCTCCACCTACCTCCACAGCCAAGCTACATTTATATACTTTTGTACGTGTCAGCTCAAACCCTTCTCGTTTGTAAGTCACCTTGATACCACCAAAGCAGCATCGAATAGGGACAGAGGCATAACGCTAGTGCGTATGAAATATTACTGTGCATGAATCACATTATTCCCTATTCTATATCCTATATTAAATACTGTAAGAAAAAAACTTTAATCAAAAACGGAAAGGTACTGGCAGTTTACTGGGCATTATTCTTTCAGTTCACAGACAAATAATATGGAAATTTCCTATTTCTTAATGAGTGTTTATTTAGCTGTATAAGATGTGAAAGGCTGTGCTATATTCTGAATTTTTTTCAGAGCATGCAGCAGACTGTATTCACTAAGTGCCTTATCACTACATAATAATGTTGAGGCAATTATTGATAAAAATATGACACTTAAATATTATATTATATTCAAACCTCTTGCGATTTTAAACAGTTGCTACAATGTAACAAAATTCTGACCGTGTAGCCAAAAGGTTTAAAAGAAACCACTCAATAGACATGTTCAATCAGTGATAAGGTTGTGTGATACGGTATATTTGAGTCCCAAATCAATTAAAACAGAAAAGACTGTTCGGCTGAGACACAATGTTGGTCATGCTTGAGTCATCAGTTCATGCAAATTTAAAGAGCGTTGAGCCAGAAAATTAATTTAGCGTGCAACTATTACTTGTTTAGAAGAGGGCTGCAGTGGGTGATGCTTCAAGCCTGAAGGCAGAATATATTTCTGTTTAGAGCATTTTAAGAAAGATCCTTATAATAACAACATACACCCACTAAAGTCCACACAGTTATATTGTGCTGCCAGATGAACAAATCTTGCACTGGAGTCTACTTGTCTAGTCACGGCACTTTCTCTATTATTTTATTAGTGAAGGATCCAGAGTTGTCACAGAATGTGACTCAGCAGTGAACTATAGGCTACTACACACCTCCATAACACAGAGATATCAGTTCAGC
This sequence comes from Sinocyclocheilus grahami, assembly GCF_001515645.1. Lineage (NCBI taxonomy): Eukaryota > Metazoa > Chordata > Actinopteri > Cypriniformes > Cyprinidae > Sinocyclocheilus > Sinocyclocheilus grahami. The sequence goes on from NW_015505971.1 coordinate 573,730, forward strand.
AAAATGCCATAGACACTAGTTCTGGACAAAACACTGCAAGCTAACAACTATTGCATCTCTGATGTCTTGCAGAGAGCAAGAACCCCCAGGAAATATTAGTGTGTATGATGCGTTATGCTGAAGTTTAAGTAGAAGTATTGATTTATCAGCACATGCGAGTGGGAATGTGGTGATAGACATAGAAAAACACTCACTCGACTGATAATGCAGTATGTCATCGCTATAAAACAATTACCAGCAATGGCCAATTAATTTCACTGACACAAGCCATCTTCCCAGTTTGTCGTCAGTCAGTTAACTTGTTGATTTGAGAGAAGCTGTATACAAGCACACAGTTAGCTTGGGATACTGTTGATAGAAACTACAGTAACACTTTATCTTAAGGTGTCCTTGTTACACGTTACATGCACTTACTATTAAAATAACAATTAATTATGCATAATTACATAATGTGTGTGTGATGCGTTATGCTGAAGTTTAAGTAGAAGTATTGATTTATCAGCACATGCGAGTGGGAATGTGGTGATAGACATAGAAAAACACTCACTCGACTGATAATGCAGTATGTCATCGCTATAAAACAATTACCAGCAATGGCCAATTAATTTCACTGACACAAGCCATCTTCCCAGTTTGTCGTCAGTCAGTTAACTTGTTGATTTGAGAGAAGCTGTATACAAGCACACAGTTAGCTTGGGATACTGTTGATAGAAACTACAGTAACACTTTATCTTAAGGTGTCCTTGTTACACGTTACATGCACTTACTATTAAAATAACAATTAATTATGCATAATTACATGCAAATAGCACTAAGCCAAACCCTAATCCTAACCCTAACCATATAGTAAGTGCATGTAGTTAAATAATATTGCTCAGTACTTAAATGTATAATTACACTGTGACAAGAACACTCAAATAAAACATAACCGACTACTAATCTTTGCATTTTGGCAGCTGAATTGATGTCAGTGTCAGTTAATTTGTCACTAAGGACATGGGAATCCAGTGTGGGATGCAGCTTTCCATGCAAACATCACTGCGCTCTGTACATATGAACACTGTTATACACTTTACAGTACAGTTTCATCTACACTCTAAAAAATGCTGGGTTAAAACAACCCAATAGCTGGGTTTGTCCCTTTTTAACCCAATTCTAATTTTTTTGAATGTATTCATTTAGGACACGCTTTTTGGTACAGCGGACCACCTGTCTATTGCTCCAAACTTCCTTTTGATTCACATACAATTAAAAATGTCATTTAGCCATTCGGTGACTGTATTGATTGAGCATTGTGCATCAGTGCAGGTGTTCTCGTGTATTATCATCTGCATGTGCTGCAGTGCCCAGCCAATACCCACACTGCTTTATGTGTAGGGTTTCCATGGTGATCTATTTTTATCCACATTGGAAAAGCTAGGCGATATTGCAATATGCAATATTGCAGGTCCTCTCGCTCCCTCTCTCTTTTAAAAGGGTAATTTTTGAATAACATATCAAGTGCATAAGCATATGCAAATATCTCCACTGAAAACGGATTCCAGCACAGTTTGAGCTGCAGCTGCATAAATAGCACAGAGAAGATCGAGCTAACGTTCACACAAAGTGCAGAAATCAATCTTTCGTCATTTTAAAGCGCACTTATTCCCTGCTCCCCGTCTATATTTGTCCCATATATACGGCGCTGCACGACGAGCGTGTATGTGTCCTGGTTTTACACCCTAATTAATATGACATTCAGTGGTGTCATGAGTCCCCAGAGCACGTCGATTCACACTTGTTCAGTGAGTAATGAGGTCAGCTTCACTCCTTCATTCTTCACTCCCTTGTTCGCTCTTTATCTTAATGCTGATTCCATTGTTTCATAAACTCAGCTAAGTATGCAGTGTGCTTTAAAATGCACCCTCTTTAGGTTTAGAGGCAATAAAATGGTCGTAGGTCATTGTGAAACTCTGCCAGCATTTATTCATCTGTTGTTTCAAATATAAGCGTGCAGTAAATATACAGTGAGTAGTATGACCAAAAACCAGCAGTCGTCCACAGGACTTTCCCGACTAATGCACTGAAGTCAGATGTGCTTTTGGTGAACTTCTTCCCATCGCTTGTGAAAAACAAGTACACTTTAGCATACTTTAAAATAGAGTACTTATTACAATATACTCAAGTGAACTGAATCTAATGTTTTCAGACACTTAATTGACAATGAAATGAAAATGTGTCACAGTTATTTAAAAGTAAATGCAGTTAGTTGAACTTAAGAGTGCTTTATTGACCCACTTTAGTAGGACTTAAATACAATGGCTTATGTAGCTTCATAATTACTTCTGTTGTCTAAAAAGCACTGAAAAAATGAAAGTGTCTGTTTTTAAGTACACTTGAGTGTCCTTTTATTTCTATAATACTATATTTATCTGTGAGTACAGTTTTTTTCATATACTTTTAAGATTTGAAGTCCATTATGAGTGCACATTCAGTACAGTTTAATGCACTTATTTGTAATGATTTTTCTGCTGTGGCTTTAGAGGCTCGGTGATATGCAGAATAATCAATTGTTTAAATGAGATTTGCAAGTATGCTCTTCAGTTGTACATGAATCGCTCTTGTGGTATCAAACTTCACTGCTATACACTCCATTATACTGTATAATGCATATATACAATATATATAGAAACAGTATATATATATATATATATGTGTGTGTGTGTTTATATATATATATATATATATATATACATATTCATGTTTTTTGTGTTTTTGTTTTCAAGGAAAGCTATAAATAGGGTCATAAACAATGAACAAGACTGACAGACTCATGTGCTCTTTTACGTTCACAGGCTTCCTCAGAGTCTAATAATAGAAGGCTCTGAAGTGCACGAGGCACCTTTATGAATCCGTATTTGTGTCGCACATGCAGTGATTTATTGTCTTTTGACTGTGGTTTTTATCACTGCAGCATGTTTGAGCCGTTTGCTGACACCTGCTAATGACTGTGTTTATGACTCGCAGTCTAAACCGCACGAAACACTAACATATTTATATCTCCCCATGCTGTCTTCCTGTTCCTTTTAATAAAGCTTTAATGCCCTGATCACGTGATGACAGGCGTGCTCTGAGCCCGGCTTCACTGAAGTACATGCATGCGGTCGGGCGATCACAGGAGCTGGGCTAGCGTTCACGGCGGGTGGGACGGATGCTCCAGAGATCCCCACACACACACACACACACACACACACACACACACACACACACACACACACACACACACACACACACACACACACACTCAATTAAGATGGAATGTGTAATGAGTTTAATTTTAGCACACTGTGCTATTTGCAACCTGCGCGTTGTTTCCCAGCGGCCACCTTCCCCTCCTCGTGTCACACACTGCTTCCTTCTCTGGCTGTCTCTCGGTTTCTCTGGGCCGCTCTGCGTTTGTGTTCCCATGGAAGCAGCCACCATCTTGTTTCTCGCTGCGTTAGCTCGGTGTCGACTTTGATGATAATTCTGGTGTCAGCTGAAGGATGTGTTTCCTCCGACCACAGGAGTGTCTGGCATCACCGCCTCAAAGTTATGCAGAAAATCCCAAGGTCAAATATACATGAAGAAATGGCAATATGTATTTTTGACATTATTTTGCAGGTGTCACATTCTTGCATTCAAAAACAGCTGGGTGGGAATCAGAGGTCTGAAGACGTGTTTATAGACAATTCACTTCTTTTAGTGTGACACAGTATCTGTGTCAGTTTTTGGAACTAAACGTAGCAAAGCTGCTGATATATATATATTTATTTTTTATTTTTATTTAATTTTTTTATTTTTTCTTCTCTTCAGTATGATGCTCTTTTCCAGTAAGCTACACTGCAAATGCTGGGGTCAGTAAGATTTTTTAAGGAAAAAAAATATATTTGTAGCAATAGCCAACAATACATTGTATGGGTCAAAATTATCGATTTTTATTTTATGCCAAAAATCATTAGGATATTAAGTAAAGGTCATGTTCCATGAAGATATTCTGTAAATGTCCTACCGTAAATATATCAAAACGTAATGTTTGATTAGTAATATGCATTGCTAAGAACTTCATTTGAACAACTTTAAAGATGATTTTCTCAATATTTAGATTTTTTTGCACCCTCAGATTCCAGATTTTCAAATAGTTGAATCTCGGCCAAATATTGTCCTATCCTAACAAACCATACATCAATGATCAATGATAAATCTCAATTTTAAAAAAATTGACCCTTATGACTGGTTTTGTGCTCCAGGGTCACATATTCATTAAAGAATCCTGGTAAAAATATATCACAGTTTCCACAAAAATACTGGACATTGATAATAATCAGAAATGTTTCTCAAGCAGCAAATCAGCATATTATACTGATTTCTGAAGATCATGTGACACTGAAGACTGCAGTAATAGCATTTAAAATACAGTATCAGTTGGGCAGTGAAGTACTTCCCTTTTGTTAATCAATTTGTTTAAAAAAAAATTATTTACTTGATTGACTGATATTTTGCAGTGGCTGATGCTTATCTTATAAACTTTTTTTTTCACATTTGTTTGTTCGTTCTTTTGGCCCTTTCTGTTACTCAGCTTGTACTGTAGTAACTAGTTCTTTAAACAGTACGCTTCATCACAGTCACCCTGTTCCATTAGCTTGTAGCTTAGCAAACTTCAGTTTGAGGACGCTGATATTGTTGTGTCGGTGTGTATGGCAGCTGATGGAGCGAGGGTAGCTGCTGCTGACAGCTGGATCCACAAACCCTGTTCATCACGGACCCTGGTGAACAAGGCCTGGCCGATCAGGTTTGTCCTGAGCCGAGCACAGGCCACCGCTCGAGTCTGACTGCAGAGCGATCGCTGTATCAGTGCCATCTGATCACTGATCACTCAAGCTTTCTGAAGAGTCTGCTTCCACACGCCAGAGTTCAGGACTGGATTATCCACTGGAGCTTTCCCAGCTCATAGTACTTTGTTTTCTCACCAAATGGCATTACTTTTTTATTCTTGTAAGTTGCATTTTTATCATAGTGCATACTGCTTGACCTTTCTCTGCTTGATTCCTCTGTGGGTAAAGCATCTGATCTCAAACACGTTATGAAGGAAGTGGAATTGTTAATTTCCCCAGGATTCCCATTCCTAGATTTTCTTGATGTTTTTGAAAGAAACCTGATCATCTTCTAAATATCAAGGCTGCATTTATTTGATTAAAATATTTGGATTTTATTTTATTTTTTACAATTTTAAATAACTCTTAAAATGTTTACTTAATTTTCAGCCTCGTTAAATTACTGTAGTTCTAATTCTAAAATGCTAAATGGCTCCTCAAGAAACATTTCTTATTATTATCAATGTTAACAACTATTGATAATAATCAGACAAATCAAATTATTACATGGCCATGATTTAATAAAATGAAGGAATATATTCTTAATCTGTGGGCACAAGTTCACTAAAATTTGAAAAATAAACAACACGCTCTAGGAACTAAGTGTTAATTTGTGGCCACAATATATATATATATATATATATATATATATATATTTATTATTATTTATTTTTTACAAAGAAAACAGTTGTGCTGCTTAATATTTTTGTGAAAACCGTGAAACGAAAATGTCTTCTGTAAACAACATGCTTTCAGCTTCAGAATCTGATTCCATCCAGTCGGAGGAGATCAAACGTGTTTGATACTTTAAGCCGCTTTTAGAACACATATTGTTTTCATTTGTCATGTTTCTTCTTGCGACAAGGTGCACATTTCTGCCTGAGTTTGTTCTGATTGGAGCGATTTTAAAGTCTGGTAGTGTGTGATCCTCAGTCATTTAGTGTATGATGCCTAGTGTTGAAAAATCTGTTCAGATTGTAAAAGTCGTGTAGTGTATTACGTGTAGTTCCTTAAGAACGGCTTCAAATCAGGCAGCTCCCTGACTGCTGCTGCGCTGAGAGTTAATGCAGAAGGGCTTTATGTAAGCGTGTAGATCAGCCTGTGCTGTGAGTCACTGGGGTAATTGGAGACTGTGGGTGACATGAGGGCCCAATCTTACACAGAGAGATGGATTGCTCATTTTCCATTCGTGGGCACTGGATGTAAAGGCTTTTTCTGCCGCAGCGAAGAGAGACGTTACATCTCTGAACTGAGACGCTCATGGAGCCGGAGAATAGAGCCATCCATTAGCATTCACACTCATCTCAATGGCAGCTGATCGGCTGGAGCCTCTGGAAATACACGGCCTTGGTCATCAGCACACAGTTACACACTAAATCAAAAAACTAACTAACTAAATAAATAAATAAATAAAATTACTCTAATTTGTTACAGACTAACTGCATTTGGCCATCAGAGGGTTGTAGATACAGTGTCGACCAGCAGGGGCAAACAGCGCAAATCTGACTGAGCCGACAGGTCAGATACCCAGTTGCCATGGTTACAAGTGCCCTTTTGACCTGATTCACACTGAGAGCCACGGCGGGCTGCATGTGAAGCTGCTCTCCTGTGACTCGATCGCTCGTGTTGCTGGTGTTGTGTTTTCTGCTGACTTGTGACGCTTGTCTTTGCTGTTTCCCCACAGGTTTGGATGGAGTTGCCACAGATCTAGATAAAAGAAAAGAAGTCTTCGGGCAAAATCTTATACCTCCAAAGAAGCCAAAAACTTTTTTACAGTTAGTGTGGGAAGCATTACAAGACGTGACCCTCATAATCCTGGAGATTGCAGCGCTGATCTCTCTGGGACTGTCCTTTTATCAGCCGCCTGGAGAGGGCAGCGAGTGTGAGTATCTGGTGTTTCCTCTGTCATAGACTTCTCCAATTTTACAACAGATGATTTGCACAAAAAATATATAGTCCTATATATATACTACCGCTCAAAAGTTTGGGATCAGTAAGACTTATAATGTTTTTAAAAGAAGTGTCTTCTGCTCATCAAGGCTGCATTTATTCGATCAAAAATACAGAAAAAACTGTAATCTTGCAAAACGTTATTACAATATAAAATAATGCTTTCTATTTTAAAATACTTTAAAATATAATTTATTTCTGTGATGCAAAGCTGAATTTCCATCAGCATCATTACTCCAGTCTTCAGTGTCACATGATCCTCAGAAATCAGTATAATATGCTGATTTATTATTAGAATTATCAACAGTTGTGCTGCACAATATTATTTTGGAAACTGCGATACTTTTTCAGGATTCTTTGATAAATAAAAAGTTAAAAAGAACAGCATTTATTCAAAATATAAATATTTTCTAACAATATAAATCTTTGCTATCACATTTAACACATCCTCGCTGAATAAAAGTTTTAATTTCTTTCAAAAAAGAAAGAATAAAAATGTACCGACCTCAAACTTTTGAACGGTAGCGTACGTATATTGTTAGAAAAGATTTCTATTTTAAATAAATGCTCTTCTTTTTAACTTTTTATTCATCAAAGAATCCTGAAAAAAGTATCACGGGTTTCCAAACAAATATGAAGCAGCAACAGTTTCCAGCACTGATAATAAATCAGCATATTATACTGATTTCTGAAGATCATGTGACACTGAAGACTGGAGGAATGATGCTGAAAATACAGCTGCGCATCACAGAAATACATTAATATAAATTTTAAAGTATTTTAAAATAGAAACCATTATATTATATTGTAATAACATTTTGCAAGATTACTGTATTTCTGATCAAATAAATGCGGCCTTGATGAGCAGAAGAAACTTCTTTAAAAATACATTACAAGTCTTACTGATCCCAAACTTTTGAGTGTATATATGCACTTCTTATTCATTTATAAATGTAACCAAGGCCACAAGATGTTTTCTAGGCCCACACAATCCAATTGCTCTAAACCGGTATGGCTTTATTTGTTCTGTTCAATGTGAAAAACATCCCAGTGCTTTTCAACCATGCAGTGAGAATCAATGGGGTCAAAAAGTCGAAAAAATACCTTCTTTTATTTTCCACAAAACAAATCAAAGTCAGAATTTGTAGACAGAATATGTATATAAATTTTAAAGTATTTTAAAATAGAAACCATTATATTATATTGTAATAACATTTTGCAAGATTACTGTATTTCTGATCAAATAAATGCAGCCTTGATGAGCAGAAGAGACTTCTTTAAAAAAACATTACAAGTCTTACTGATCCCAAACTTTTGAGTGTATATATGCACTTCTTATTCATTTATAAATGTAACCAAGGCCACAAGATGTTTTCTAGGCCCACACAATCCAATTGCTCTAAACCGGTATGGCTTTATTTGTTCTGTTCAATGTGAAAAACATCCCAGTGCTTTTCAACCATGCAGTGAGAATAAATGGGGTCAAAAAGATTTATTTTCCACAAAATAAATCAAAGTCAGAATTTGTAGACAGAATATGTCACTTTAATATTGAGGTTAGTTCATATGTACCAGTAGTTTAACAGCTGCTTTTGTACTGTAGGTGCATGTATGCTCGTTCGCTGCAGAGGTTTGATGTAATACTAATGTTATTATGTTCACAGTTGCCCCACAATGTATGTTGACACTTCAGCCACATCTTGTATGGTGTTATATTGCACACATACCAATCCAGTGGTTTGCACTCAAATACTGCGCAGGCTTTACTCAGGTCTGACTTCACTGACCGAGCCAGTGTTACAATGACTTCTAACCAGCCGATGTCAAGGTGGTTTTTAATGGATGCCCGTTTCCAAACATTCTGGTGCTCATGGCATCTTATTCTGGCCAGGTACCGAGAAAAGAGTCTGAGTGACGTGTAAAGCGATCAACCACAGTTAGTTTAGATTTGACATGCTGCTGTTTAGGGACAGAGTTACCTGAAATACACACTACCACAATATCAGAGCAACTATCAACCATAACCACAATTAATCACAGACACCTTTTCAACACTACTTTTTTTTTTTTAAGTATTTGAAACAGGTTCAAGGTTTTGATGAAATGTGTGTTTGTGCCTCTGTCGTCACTATAAATGGTTTTACGTGCAGTGACTTCCAGACATTTTTAAGTGTGGCTGAAGTGTCCAAATACACTACAAATGGCAAGCATCTGAATTAACTGAATCCATCACTGAATCCACCTAAATACTTTGATTTATACCAACAAAGTCCATTTTATATATTTAATCAGGTAGAAATAGCTCTTTGAGGTAACAGTTGCAAGTTAGCACTTTTTACAGTATACTATTTTAGGTTTATAATATGTAAGTTATATATAATATCCAAACCTGTTTTCTTTACTGGACGTCTGATGGTTGAAGGGCACAATGTCCATCAGCAGAGCTCAGCAGCTCTTGTCCGCGAGCATGACTGTGCATTCAGAGTGAGGGAATCCAGTGAACGAACGCTTTCCAGGCCTCTAGAGTTAATGAAGTGTGCGCTGGAAGAATAACCTTTAGGTGAAGGCCATACATCAAGCCACCGGGCCATCAAATGTGCAATGAACACGAAAGCATTAAAGCAGCATAAAGAAGCGAACAGAATGCTGAGCAATCACGATTATCAATCACGATGATGCTCAAGGATTCAATTACTCCAGGAATGGAAAATTATCTTTTATTCCATTGCAGTCTAGATGTGAGCAAAGAATAGCTCACGCGATCTTGAACCTCCTGGAACAGATACCCTTCACTATCATAGAGCAGTTCATGTGCATGTTACTAACAAAGCCAAACTAACTACAAAGCTGATATTATGATCAGATTATATGATTATGTGAATCTGGCTTAATATCATCAAACCTATAAGAATAGTTCATCCAAAAATGCAAAGTTGCTGAAAATGTGCTCACCCTCAGGCCATGCAAGATGAGTTAGTTTCTTCATCAGGTTTGTAGAAATGTAGCACTGCATCAGTGTCTCAGCAATGGATGCTCTGCAGTGAATGGGTGCCATCAGAATGAGAGTCCAAACAGCTGATAAACACATCACAATAATCCACAAGTAATCCACAGCACTCCAGTCCATCAGTTAACATCTGGAGAAGACAAAAGCTGAAACTAATCCAGCATTAAGACGTCTTTATCTTCAAACCGTTGCTTCTGGCTAAAATTGGAGTCCATAATAACACTTCCATTCTGACGGCACCCATCCGTTGCTGAGCAAGTGATGCAGTGACACATTTCCACAAATCTGATGAAGAAACCTGAGGGTGAGCACATTTTCTGTTTTGGGTGAACTATTCCTTTAATATAATACTATGCATAAGTGCACTGAACTAATGAAGCTAAACAACACTGAATCTAAACCACAGCCATAAGATGATAGGAAAGGAGCACACCGAAAATAGCAGATAACTAACTGAAGAATATGTTTCATTAAAGTGACAATAGCTCGACTGTTTTCAAAGAGAAGCAGCTTTTACAGTAAGGACCTAGTTTGTCCAACAAGTATCACAAGGGAGTGCTCATTTCTTGTGTTTCATGTCATATCAAATCTTGCATGAATCTTCACAATTGAACGAGCTGTGAAGGAATAATCGAACATGCTCTGAAATGATCCTTCCTTTCATATATACAGTGGGTACGGAAAGTATTCAGACCCCCTTAAATGTTTCACCCTTGAGAAACTTAATGTAGTTAACTGCATTCTGTAGCTTAATTACTTTCTGAGACGCTTGTAGCTTCCCTCACATGGTTCATCATAAGCATTAATATGCAAATTGCACGTTAGTATGCATGATACACCTGCAGTGGACTTTTAATGATCACTAGAGAAGAGAGTCTGCAGATGAAGCGTCCGCACAAACATGAGCTCCACTGCCATTGACTCTGAGATTTGTGACACTTCTTCTGCTTTTAATGGAGAACGGCGCTGTCTGTGTCTCGTAAGGAAGATGAATTGCACCGCCGCTCCGTGTGTCCAGACATCGCTGCCGTTCAGATTGAATTATGCCCATACAGATCTTCAACCTGCAGCTCCCGCATGAAGATAAGCACAGGCAGCGTACAGATCGATGCAGGCAAAATCTCACTTTCCAGCCGAAGAGCTGGCAGCAGCACATTACACCTCAAGAAGGATCTGTAGCTTAAAATACATCATGAAGGTCATTTATTCACATAACCCTCAGGTTGGTCCAAACCTGCATGCTGCAGTTTTTCATGCAGTTCATAAATAGAAAAAAAATATATATGTATATATATATACAGAATTTTTTTTTACAATTATTTCTTTAAAAATGTACTGTTGTGGTGTGTTCCATGAACAACAAGAGGCGTGAGGGTGTCAAAAAAACATGCAAACAATATGGACATAAATGCAGTCAGCAAATGTAGTTCATATAATATAGTTCCATTCAAAAACAAAACAAAACAAAAAAACATTTAGACACTTCACAACTTAAATTTTTCTTTCTTTTTTTTTTTTTTTAAAGAAAGAATCAAAATGATGATCATCATTATGCTGAACCTATCAAATGAGCTTAAACCGGAAAGCCAGAAACAGGTCAGAAACATGCATTTGTCTAACTCTGACAGAATTCTGATCAAACGAGCGATAACTGCGCGTGTGGTTTGGTGAAGTGTCAGGAGCGTGTGCAGCTTACAGAGTCACGAGCTGTTATCTAACGCAAGCTCAGCACCGCGGACAGCTCCACACTCCTGCACACAGTGAAGAGATCCACACAGCTCTGTCCCTGCACCGCCATCAGGAGATTCCTTACTGCACAGCCTAATAATACACATCTGAAACCCACGCACAGCAATATTCATCAGATTTAAAGAGATAGCTCACCTGATGAGGTACACCCCATCTTGTTGTTCCAGAACCATTCAACCTTTGATTTTCTTCTTCCAATTCAAGCTATTTATGGATTTAAAGTGACATAATTTTATTAGAAGTTCTGCAACTGATCACCTTTTCTTTAAACGTTTCTCTTTTATCTTCTCTGGTTCACTTGGAATGGTGTGATGTAAAGAATTAATTTGAGAAGTACAAACATTCCACCCAATTAATATGAGCTCGTAAAAAGAGTAAATAAGAGTCATAAAAGGAAAATCTAGAAAGAGCTTTTTTTTTTATTAAGTTTGGCATGTCACAGTCATGCCAAATGACTATTTTTCCATTTTTTGCAATCATTCATTACATCTTATTTGTTTATTTATCTCAACGATTGTATTGCTTTATTTATTTCAGTATTTATTTATATGTTGTCATTCCTATAGCACTTAAGTAGAAAAAAACTACAAGCTACTAACAGAAATGACCTAACTTATAATGAAGCTAGTTAGGAGAGGAATGTATCTTTAAAAATAAAGAAATAATAATAATAATAATAATAATTCAATGACACACTTGAAACACAGAAACAACAACAAAAATCCTAATCAGAAAGTTTTTAATAAATAAATAAGTAGTTTTACAAAATTCACAGTTTCATCAAACACGCTCCAAAATGCTCATCTCTCTTCTACATATCTCTACTTTTTGTAGATAATAATAATAATAATTTAATTTTTTAAATTTTATTTAAATTAACTGATTCAAAAATAATTTACAGAGTTTGTATTTTGGATCGTCTTTATGTATAGCAGATGATTTAGTGAAATATTTTGGATTAGTTCATGGACATAGTTTGGACATTGTTCCCTTAAAGAAGCTTAATGTATTAATTAAGGGTAGCTTGATTACTTTCTAAGTAGCTTGTAGCTTTCCTCACATGGTTTTGTCATAAACATTAGTATGCAAATTGCACATTAATATGCATTATACACCTGCGGTGGACTTTTAACAGTGCGGCGGTAGAGAGGATCACAGATGTGCTGAGACGAGTCTGTGGACACCAAGATGCAGCGGCTGATCATGAGCTCCACTGTTTTTACTGTTTTAAGGTATTCCTATATAGCATTCTATCATTTAGTGCCAGCAGAAGAAAAACTCTCTCCGTGATTGATTTGAGCTGCTGAAGAATAAGAGAGCCAGCCAAACAAAAGTGCAAGATGTCAAATGTTGGGAACCGTGTGTACGTTAGCAGTTTTCCTGAATCAGACGGTATTTTGTGTGTCCTGGTGTATTCAGGGATTCAAGTTCTGTCGCTGCGACGGATTTGCGTCAGTTCATAAAGACAGTCACTTGCTTCATTCCTGAATGAATCAGCCGTTCGAACGAATCAATTGAATGAATGATTCAGTGATAAAATCAGTGACTTGCCGCCACCTGCTGGCGGATTTAGTTTCATTTTTAGCATATCATTTCAGTTATTTAAATCATATTTCTGTATTCAAAATTGTATATTTAAAACATTAATCTCCACATGAATTTATGAATTGAATTGTACTCATGCCACCTCTGAGCCTCATTAAACGTCTGAAAATACATCTACAAGCCACTTTTGTGTGCCACCTCTGCAGTACAAATGAATGTATTAATACTAATTTCATATGATTGATAACTTATTTGTATTATTCTACATATTGTTTTAAATAGACATTTTATAAAGATTATAAACATACATTTTTGAATTTGACATAGATGAAAATGTATTTTTACAAAGGTAAAATCATTACAAAGGTAAAAAGAAATTACTCTTGTAAGTCACTTTAAGGAGTCAAATGTCACCTCGTATTAGGAAGGCTAATTTTTGATCAGAATTTTTGATTATTGATCAGAAGGTGCTCCTAAGTTTTAGGGACAAGCGCTCCTAATTACAAGAAGAAAAACACTGCTCTTAAACTGGGTGTGTGACAGATATGGCTGAGGAATGGGGTTTGGTCGAAGAAAACATTTTTTTTTTTACTTTAACCCCTGCAATATAATAAGAAGTAAAATAAGACAAATAAGTTACCAATCATATGAAATTAGTATTAATACATTAATTTGTACTGCAGAGGTGGCACACAAAAGTGGCTTGTAGGTACATTTTCAGACGTTTAATGAGGCTCAGAGGGGGCATGAGTACAATTAAATTAATACAATCATGTGGAGATTAATGTTTTAAATATACAATTTTGAATACAGAAATATGATTTAAATAACTGAAATTATATGCTAAAAATGAAACTAAATCCGCCAGCAGGTGGCGGCAAGTCACTAATTTTATCACTGAATCATTCATTCAATTGATTTGTTCGAATGGCTGATTCATTCAGGAACGAAGCAAGTGACTGTCTTTATGAACTGACGCAAATCCGTCGCAGCGACGGAACTTTAATCCCTGTGTATTCTGCAGTGGCTGTGTCATTGTGACAGTGGACAGCGTGTCCTTTTGAACGAATGCTTTCCAGCAATCAGGGTGTTCCTGTGCTTGCAGTGAATGCGTCTGCTGTTTTATCCTGCACAGCTGGAGCAGGACTGGCCTCTGCTGCAGACAGACTCCCAGCGGAGTCACTGCAAACCTCACACTACATCACTCCAGCAGGAAATCATTGGAAATAATTGGACATGACCTGAATGTGTGTACATCATAAAACAGATGGATTTCTAGATGCATTTCTTCATCATTGTGTGGTTTATAGTTATTTAACCGTGAATATGTTACCCAGTTCAGATATGGGATTTGTCAGAATCTTTGTCAGTGTTTATCTAACATCAATCTAGTGTTATATAATATGCGCTCAATGCATACACAGTAATCACAGTTATTATGAATCATTGCATTTGCGCAATATTCTGCATGAAGTGCCATATTTAATCACACTCCAAGTGAAAATACTTTGGTGAATATGAAAAAGTGCACTTTACATTTCAGTTGAATGAAAATAAATATAATTAACCAGATTCATCATCTATCGGGAATATCATTAACAATTATATTAACTTCCTGTGCCCTCATAAACCAAATGGTTTAAGCAAAACATATATATATATATATTTTGTTATTTGAAAAATAATTTGTGTCTTGTGTGTTTTTATGTGTCTGTCTCTGTGATTTTGTTTATCAGAAATGGCTCCTTTAGCTTTCCATCTTACATTACAATGCAAAGATATGCAGAGACATGACACGAGAAGTGATACTTTCTATGAATAGTGTACAAATTAGAGCCTGAAACTCTTAAAAGTGTTAAAAGTGAAAGTGTTATATGAGAACAAAAAATATTTATTATTATTATTATTAAAAAACTGTAACAGCATGGGTAAAAGGGTTGCAAGTTTTCAATTCACCTCCACCTCTTTCAGATAAAACTGAATGCATGTTTGGTAACACTTGCTGGATATTTCACTTTAAAAGTGTTTCAAGGTGCACATTATAACAATACGTCTGGTCCGGAAATTATGAACTTAAAATTGTAAATTTGCTTTGCTGATTTTAATAGACTACCAGAATCGTATCCCTTTCTTCTGACGGCTGTTTGTTATGGTTAATGGGATTTGTTTCCACCAGAATGTTTAAATCTGCTCTTCCTCTTGCTGCAGCCTGTGGGACGGCAAATGCGGGTGCGGAGGACGAAGGGGAAGCGGAGGCCGGATGGATCGAGGGGGCTGCTATCTTACTCTCAGTGGTCTGTGTTGTTCTGGTCACAGCCTTCAATGACTGGAGCAAGGAGAAACAGTTCAGGGGTTTACAGAGCCGCATCGAACAGGAACAGAAATTCCAGGTGGTGCGAGGAGGGCAGGTCATCCAACTTCCTGTGGCAGATATTTTGGTTGGCGATATTGCACAAATCAAGTATGGTATGTGTCCTCTTTTTTTATCCTGTTTTTAGAATTGGATGGCACAGGCTTATAGGTCCTTTACATGCAGTCCGCTAGCAGTCACATGGCACTACATGGCACAAGCTGATTGGCCTGTACTGATTCTGCAGTGAGATTGCTAACTCAACATTTAAATACTTTAGTTTAGCATTGGATGTAAGGCCCTGTTTACACTGGTATTAAGATGTGTTTTGGTCGATCAGAACGCAAGCATACAAGGCAGACTCATTCCCGTTTGCATCTGCTGTTTTAATACATCTCTTTTGTGTACATGCAAACACTTTCTTGATTTCTTTAAAGGGAGGGTCTATAAGTGGGTGTATGCATGGACTTTTTCTGATCTTTTGATCTAATGTTGCGAAATAAGCTCATGCAATTTACACACATACGTGAAAAGAGCCAACAGAAAACAATACGGAGAGCAGCAACTTTTGGTGTTGTCCACTTGTGATCGGATCAACACAAATGCACCTTAATACCAGGTGTAAAGTTGGGCCTGCAGCACACTATCAGAGTTCCTCCGAAATCCTCCACCTCCCCCAGCTCCACCTGTCTGTTAGATTTGCTACATGCTTTATGTACACCTATACATGCAGCAGCGGCATGAACTACGTTAACAACCAACTTCATTAATATTGTAATATCTTATTAACATGTTAAAACTATCCCAAGTACTGTTATGACTGAAATATTTAATGTATATATTAGTATATAGTACAGTATATATGGGTGATTCTTCAATGTTTCTGTCTTCTAGAATAATTTTTAAAAAACATTTTGTGTGGTGTGACATGCTAAACTCCATCTAAAACAATTTTAAATAGTATTGAGCTCAATCTTTTTAAATGATCATTCATGCAGCTTTTATGAGCTCATATTAATTGAGAGACTACAGTACATAAAATATGTATTCTACAATTCATGTCACACTACAAAACCATTTAAATAATTTATTGAAGACATAAAGGTGATGAAAAATGGTTAAAAACATTCTAAGAAATACTTATCAGTTGCAGTATCTACAATATACACATTATCCTTAAATCTTGATATATAAAAAATTCCATGGACGTGTCTAAATCTATAATATAATTTAATATAATAGATGAAATGTAGTTTTAAGAAGTACATTTTTCAGGATTTATAATTGAAGGTTCACCCATATATAATTTGAAGTCCACTAATTAAGTGGTGTGTTATCAAGAGAGTTTTACACATGACTGGACATCATTGCTGTGCGATGAAGCAAGACTGATCTGTGTCATTAATTACAGTTTGATTATGAGAGTTGGTCAAGCTGATCAACACTTTCTAGTCTGGAGATTTTATCAAACTAAAGGGCTGTGCTGGTTCTGCAGTGTTGGAGAGGTTCTGGTGGTTATTTTGGATCTCCTGAACAAGTGGGAGGCAGATAATGTAGCTGTTGACAGTGACAGAGCGATCCTGTGTGTGAGAGCGTTTGGTAGGCTGGAAGAGGGGAAGATCTCCTTGACTAGTGCAGTGATGGTTAGCAGTCCCAGGCTTACCATTATTTTTGAATATGTGTGGGAGTTGATATGCTGCTTTGCAAAGATGTAAAATAAAAGCAAAATTATCTCTGAACGAAATGACATTCTCTTGATATATAAAACAACAGAAGGTCCAGATACTGAACCCTGGGGAACACCTAAAATATAGTGTTGCCTTATTGAGCACAACATGCTGCAGGCCTTGTCATTTTTATGTTGACTCAGTTAGGGCTGTAAAGTCAGAAATATTGGAGAGAGATTCTGTTGTGAAATGCTTGACAAGTGCCATCTTAGAGGATCAACTTTGGAATTCTTTGGAGACAGCAATATTGATCCAGACTTGTTGTTTGGAGAAACTGAAGGGATTATTGGAAGGAACACAATGGCACTATGAAGAGCTTTGGAGATTAGATTCTGAAATATGCTTCATTCCTGAGTGGCTGCCTGTGTTAAGAAACAGTTTTGTCCCTGCTTTGTCCTTGACCATTAGATTTAACAAGTTAAGCTAAAGAAAGACTCAGGTGTGCTTGCTTTAGGTCACTTTGAATATCATGCGCATGATCAAATTTACCCTCTTTTAATAGGGCATACTAACCCTAACACTAATAGAGAAAATAAATTTACAGTTTGGTTAATAGAGAAATAATTCCTCAATATATAACTTTAAGACATTTGACTCCTAAAGTTATTTTTTTTAAATCCTGTTGTTCACTCATAAATCTGTTAGCCTGTTAACAGCTGCTTAGATGTCCCAGAGTACATCACTTTGCTATGGAGCCCCTAAAGGGACATGGTGGTGGAAAAAAATCAGATTGAGTGAAAAAATTTGGGGTGGGAGGAAAAAATATTTGTCAGATTTTTTGCGTTCTCTCGCACAACTTTTGTGTTCCCTCGAGAAACGTTGCGTTCCCTCGCAAAACTTTTGCGTTCCCTCGCAAAACTTTTGCGTTCTCTCGCAAAACTTTTGCGTTCTCTCGCAAAGATATTTGCGCTCTCTCGCAAAACCAGGTGAGGTCAGACAAATACTTCCTGTTTACTTTACATATTGTAGTGGTTCATACAGCTCCATACGTTCACAATGGAGCAGTTCATAGAGTTTTGTTTTGAACTTGGACGAAATAGTCAGTGCATGCTTATCAAGGCACGGTTTTGGGACATTCTAAAACGCTAAATGTAAACCACTGGATGACTAAATTCAGTGCATACCTTATTAATAAAGCATACCCCTGTTGAAAAAAACAGCATATGCTGGTTAGGTATGTTCTGACGCTGGGATGCTGGTTTAAGCTGGTCCTTTGCTGGTTTATGCTGGTCCTTTGCTGGTTTATGCTGGTCCTTTGCTGGTTTATGCTGGTCCTTTGCTGGTTTATGCTGGTCCTTTGCTGGTTTATGCTGGTCCTTTGCTGGTTTAAACTGGTCCTTTGCTGGTTTATGCTGGTCCTTTGCCAGCACATGACCTGCATAAACCAGCAAAGGACCAGCATAAACCAGCAAAGGACCAGTTTAAACCAGCATCCCAGCGTCAGAACATACCTAACCAGCATATGCTGGTTTTTTCAACAGGGGTATGCTTTATTAATAAGGTATGCACAGAATTTAGTCATCCAGTGGTTTACATTAAGCGTTTTAGAATGTCCCAAAACCGTGCCTTAAACTATAAACAAAGCTGACTGTATTTGAACTTGAGTCCAAGTTTAAAATAAAACTCTATGAACCGCTCCATTATGAACGTATGAGCTGTATGAACCACTAACTTACAAGCTGTAAAGTAAACAGGAAGTGTTTGTCCGAACTCAACTGGTTTTGCGAGAGAATGCAAATATATTTTGCGAGAGAACTCAAAAGTTTTGCGAAAGAACGCAAAAACAATTTCCTCCCACCCCAAATTTTTTTTCCACCACCATGTCCCTTTAGGGGCTCCGTACTTTGCCAATATAAATTGGAGATCATTTAAAGACATTAAAGAAAAATGAAGATCATTTAAAGACATTATTGTGACACCACTGACCATATACACAGTGGCTCTAAAAACAATATATTGTTAGTTTTATCATTGATATCATCATTAGCCTGTGACTGAGTTACTGCAGCAGTCAGTCAGTCCTTCTGCATACATTTTTAAAAGTTTCATCTACGTGTGTTAGACATACATCTTTGGCTGTTGTGTCCCATGTTGCTGTTTGTTTAGCACCTCACATCATGAGTACTGTATTTTAAGATGCTGTTGTGTTTGATTCTGTTGCGCTCTTCCATCCAGCTGTTTCATTAAGCAGTCCTGTGTGGACGTCTCCTCATTTATTTTGTGCTGCTGCTCTTATTAAATGTGGTTTGGTGAGGAGTGTATTTGTTATGGATCAGAGTGCATGGCTAAATGGATTGGTTTGTATTTAATTCTTCTAAATTGACATGTTAAATTGACAGCCCTAATCCTTTTGAATTTTCATGAACTAATGCTGCATTTCTGTGTTCAGGTGACCTGCTTCCAACTGATGGGGTCTTGATACAAGGCAATGATGTGAAGATTGATGAGAGTTCTCTGACAGGAGAATCTGACCATGTGCGCAAATCTGCAGATAAAGACCCCATGCTTCTCTCTGGTGAATGCCCACTACTGCTATATTTATTTGAATGTTGTGAACTTCTGCACATAATACATATTGAAGGTCTACATATACTATAGTGAATTAAATATCAATTCAACAGATTATGTCAGAATGAAGACGTTCTGATCGATTTTATTGGTTTAATACAATCAATACGGTCAAGCCCTCTGAGATAGGACCGAACAAAACCTGGGACAGTCATGCTGTCATTCATGTGTTTGAACTAGCAACTAGCGTCATGATAATCTATTAAAAACATAAAATGACACATCAAAATATAGGGCCAGATTTACTAACAGCTTGTGCCAGCGCAAACCGTCTTTTGCCATTAAAATAGTACTGTCAGGATTTACTAAAGAAGTGCAGTGAAGAATTAGCACTGAAAGGGCATGGACACAGGTATTTTTGTGCCTGACCTTATTGAATATGCATTTGTAGGAGTTCCCCTTTCAGACACAAAATTTATGGGAGGAGAGTATTCAAATGAATCACACAACGTGATTTACTAACGTTTGCGCTCGTCAAATTACTGGTATTTTTCACCATTATTTAACGCCCCAAAAAAGAACGTCTTAAACTATTGCGGGTGATTTACTTATGCGCCTGCGTCATAAGTAGATCACCCGCACCTGTCTCATCGGCTCTGCTTATTTGCAACTACGCTAATTTGCGCTGTGCTTCGTATATTGTGTTCGATATGTAAAGCTGACCACACACTCTTGAGGATTTTAAGGCGATTTTAAGCCTGATTTGCACCCCCCAAAAATCCTCTATTGTGTGGCATCATTACGATTATTTAACTGCTCCCAATTGAGACGGAGCATCCCCAAACTCAAATCGTAAATATCAAACATGTTTGATATTTACGACTTTTGATCTGGCTGCCTCCGACGTGATACCCACTATTGCCAATGAGAGCGAGCAAGCGTCACCTACCGGATGTTGCATGCTTCTATAGCTGAAACTTAGCAGCCACAAACATGCCACGAAATCAGAATATATCACCCATATTCTTTTTTATACTTAGTTTTTCACTGAGAAACAGAACGCGTGCCGGCAGAGCCAGCTGACGACATTGATTGTCCTCTATTTGTTTTTCTTCTCTAGTCACGTTTGATCTCGCGAGTCTCCGTG
Organism: Sinocyclocheilus grahami; assembly: GCF_001515645.1. Classification (NCBI taxonomy): domain Eukaryota; kingdom Metazoa; phylum Chordata; class Actinopteri; order Cypriniformes; family Cyprinidae; genus Sinocyclocheilus; species Sinocyclocheilus grahami. The sequence continues at coordinate 594,605 of NW_015505971.1, forward strand.
AGATCTTGTGTCACTGTGAAATCGTTCCTACAATCATCAAGTGTGTGGTCTCGCGGTCTGGTTGAATCGGTCTAGTGTGCACGTTCAGAGGATCATAAGGCTAAAAATTGGCTGAAACTTTCTTCATGTCTGTGGTCTCCCATGGTTTTAAAATCAGTTAAGATTTGAAAATCGTCTAGTGTGTTGGCAGCTTTAATGAGATGTTGCATCTCTGTTTTTTAATTTGCGTGTTATCAGTAAATCACCCACAGAAATGTCCACGCCAATTAGGCTCTCACGCTAATTTGCCCTGCTTAGTAAATCTGGCCCATAGTCTGTTCATTCCCAACTGCACCATTTATTGTTATGCATTTTTTTAAGAGAACACTTTTAATGTACTTTGATTCTACAACTTTTATCAAAAAGGACAATAGTGAACTAGTCCTCTGTTTGCTTCATGGCCAGTCAGGTGTGCATGAGGGATGGATGTTGACAGACAGCAGTCTGTGGTGTCCGTGTATGACGTCACACACTGTGTCATTTGTGCTGAGGTCAGAGCGGCCTGCTATTATTTACAGTTTCTCCATGACTTACTGCTCGGTTAACTGAATCACCAGGCACCCATGTGATGGAGGGCTCAGGTCGAATGCTGGTCACGGCTGTCGGAGTGAACTCTCAGACTGGGATCATCTTCACTTTGCTCGGTGCTGGAGGAGAGGAGGAAGAGAAAAAAGAGAAGAAAGGTGCGTAACTAAAGCTCAGCTGGGCAAAACCTCAACAGAGCTGCGTTACATCTGCCCAGGACACTTCTGTACATGTAATTCCTGTCAAATGATAAGCAGCTATTATTGTATAAAAATATTTAGGTTTAAATTTTATTTACATCTGTTTGGATTACTCAGTTTTAACATATATAAAACACAAACTAATATGATGTACGTAAATGAAACGGGTAGGGCTGCCCTCGACTAAAGATTTTTCTGGTCGACTAGTAGTCATTAATTTGAAGCATTAGTCGACTAATCACGTTTATTAATAAACCATTTAAATCATAATAATGGCTCAAGCGCATGCATAAAGCTTGCCACAGCACACCGGCAGAAGTAATGATTATAAATGTGTCAGGGAAAAATAGTAAGGAGGCTGCATTAACAATTTAATAATTCACTGATAAACTAGTGCTTTCTTTGTTCTCGGTTTCACGCTCAAGTTCACAGAGGCCGAGACGGCAGAAAGCGCATCCTGTTTGCTTTCATTATTTTACAAAAGCACAACGTTTTGTTATTGTGAGTGCACACAAATAAACGTAGAGTCTTTACAGATTTGAAAGATGCATTACTCTTATCTGTAACAGCAAAAATGAGGGAGTATTTTAAGAGCAAGTGAGAAACTTATTGGATTCTTTGTTTATAAATATGTCTGGTTATTGCGTAGTTATATCACAGATTCAGTTTATTAGTAAGTTACTAAGTTTCATTTATGTATGACTGACAAATACGCGTCACATGCATCTCAAGTTTATTAGTATGCTAGTGTTAAAACAGTGTGATTGTAAAAGATGGAAATTGTATTTACGTAATTGATAAAACTCTCCTTGTGTTGTCAGAACATTTCAAGTGAAAAGTAAATGTATTTACTGTTGCTCATCGATTTTTTAAAGAATTAAACTATGGTGGATAGCTCATCCCACAGGTTTGATACCTCAAATTGAGGATTGTGTGCCGTTTTGATTGGACTTAAGAAAACCCTAGCAGCACCCTGCTAAACACCCAAGTGACGATAAGTTTTGAGCAGCAGAGACAAGTTTCATTGAAAAAAATTAAAAAAAACATGCAGCTCATTTTGTCCCAATCAGAGACTGCTTTGGGGTAGAATGTGTACTGTTGTTTTCCGTGTGGCTGCTTCAGACTGACACTTGAAAATGTGCTGTTTCTGGTTGGGTAGCATGTGCTACCCGCACCGTTTGTCAGCATAAGGCCTTATGTGTGTGTTATTCTGCAAACCGCCACAGGTCAGGCTCTGGAGGATGGCCATCAGCTGGCAGGTAGAGTATGAATCTCTGTACCCGGGGATATCTGCAGTAATGCTCATTTATTACCCCACTAAACCCGCTCTGCCCTCCCGAGCCCCGCTTTAGTAACCGCGATCTTTCACTTAAAAAGACGCTCTTTTTAAGTATTTACAGAAATGCATTTCATCCATGATCCTGCATAGATGATGATCAGGAGGTTGTGATGTAACCCCGGCTTATTCCCTCAAGAGCGGATAGATTGTTTGCGGTTTCGTAGCCTGGTAGTCTGATACCCCACAGCTTGTAGAGTGTTGTGATTGAAGCACTTGGATTTGATTTGGAAGCATGTGTTTATTTGGTTGTTTTATTTTTTTGAATCACCTGTTGAATCATTTACTTACTTGGTAGTGAACATAGCAATTGGAATTTTCTCTCAAATTATGGGTATCTGTCAGTGCCAGCTATTTGTGCCATTGATCATTGTGTCGTTTTGTGCCTCGACTTTGTTTTGTCTACCATATTATGTGTAACCTGTCTTATGTTGTAGTGTTTTTTTCCATCTATGTCATTCTTTTAACGTCGCCTTTCAGTTGACAGCAGTATATTGAAAGATACGAATCGTGGTAACGACGCTCTTAACCATGTTACTTTTGTTCATTATTACGGCTAGACTGCTCCCATCCCTCCTCACACCCCATCGCAACTATAGCTACCGATGGTGCGGCAAGCTCAAATGTCCCTGGTAATACCAGCCTAGTCAATGGTAGGTTGAGCAGCTCTCTGCTGTCCGTACCTCAGTGGCTCCGCCTCTCCTCCTCCTCCAGTTGTCTTGATCTTCCTCTCCTGCTGACTGTGCGTTCCTCTCAGTGCATGTCACCTCTAATCGCTCACTCATTTTTTGTTCTCCTCCCTCTTCTACCCTTTTCTCTTCCATTATTTTATACGTATGCCAACAGCAGATTGTTCCATTGGTTGAAACAGGCTGTTTGACTATTACCAGAATAGTCCAGAGACTTGAGCATTTATTCAAATAAGAACTGCACCTCAACTAATTTTAAATTTCAGTCATTTGAGTTTCAAAAAGAATCAGACAGATGGACAGATAGATAGACAGACAGACAGACAGACAGACAGATAGATAGATAGATAGATAGATAGATAGATAGATAGATAGATAGATAGATAGATAGATAGATAGATAGATAGATAGATAGATAGAGACATAGATAGACAGACAGACAGACAGAAAGATAGGTAGATAGATAGATAGGTAGATAGACAGATACATAGATATACAGACAGACAGACAGACAGACAGACAGATAGATAGATAGATAGATAGATAGATAGATAGATAGATAGATAGATAGATAGATAGATAGATAGATAGATAGATAGACAGAGACATAGATAGACAGACAGACAGACAGACAGACAGACAGACAGGTAAATAGATAGATAGATAGATAGATAGATAGATAGATAGATAGATAGATAGATAGATAGATAGATAGATAGATAGACAGACAGACAGACAGACAGACAGA
>NW_015505971.1:598339-622141 GCF_001515645.1 Sinocyclocheilus grahami
GATAGATAGATAGATAGATAGATAGATAGATAGATAGATAGATAGATAGATAGATAGATAGATAGATAGATAGATAGATAGATAGAGATTGGTTTTGTGTGTTTGGTTGCTCTTGTTCTTGTGGTGAGGTGGCTCTCCTCCTCTCTGCTCCTGTGGTGTTGCATGGCTGTTCCTCCTGCATGTCCAGTAGACTTGTGCTGTTCCTCTAGTCCTCATTGTGTTGAGTGTTTCTCCTCCATTTCTCCTCCATGGAATATCTGAATGATTACTACATAGTTCTTCCACAATGACAAATCATAGTGACCAACCTAGAAATGACTACCAAGTGTTTAAAATGTTGTGTAGATTCTACATATATTAGATATTCCATGGCATTCCTGTCAAAAAACCAACATGAAAACACAGCTGAACTACTTTGGTTTGAACAAACACATACTGCATATACTTCAATATCAAATACATGCATTCAAGAAAGTAATGATTTGTAACATAACATTTATACCTCAACAGAGTAAATGAACTCAGCTGATATTTTATGTCACTGATACAAACCCATAATGCACCTCAGAGCTTCATTATGAAACAACTCTGTGTTATGTATGTGACTCACAATGATGTTGATAAATTACTCATTCTCTGTCTTCCTTTTTAATTTGATTTCACTGTAATGTCCATGTGATGAATGTTTTATCGTCTGCTTTCTGTTATTTTTGTCCTGTGTCTGTGGATGCCTTCATCTTAGGTAAAATGCAGGATGGAAATATGGAGAACAACCAGACCAAAGGTAACCTGCTTTCACTTTACCGCTGGTTTGAGCGCTCACCATTACTTTATTCCTCCTTTCCTTTGGCGGGTTCAGATGTCAGCTCGTCTGTTTGTGCTGCTTCTCATGTGTGCGTCAGGGTCTCTCGATAACCTCTCACTTTCTGTCTGTGTCGAAATCTCGGACCATTTGAATTCTGAAAGGAGTTTTTAGGGATCTGTAGCCTATTCATGCTCTTTGGTTATTCATCATATGGACAAAAATATCCAGAGGTGTCTGTATATTTCAAAGAATGGTGAAAATAAATTAGTCTATGCAAATATTGACAAGAGAAATGTATTTAATTTATGTGTTCAGCCAGTAGATGCTTCATTTTTTGCAACTGATTTTACTTTTAGTATTAAATACTTTGCATTTAGATTTGTCAGTAAATTTGCTCTTAAGTTTATTCTCATGATACAGTCTAGTTAAGGCATTGTGTCATCAAGTTTCTGATCATTTTCAGGTCTCCAGAGTTGCAAGTATGCAAAAGGTTTTACATTTTATAATCAGTTGATATTCCCAACATGAAAAACAGTTTGAGTAAACTTTATGTATGAGTAACTTAGATTGTGAGCTCCATTTGCAGTATAAATGGGTTTAGATAGAAGATATTAAACAGAACTTTTGTTTTCTGTAACAAAGCTATAATTCAACGTGGAGCTATTACTGGTTTATATAGCTAGAAGAAAGAAAGTGATACAGGTTTGAAGCAAAATGAGGGTGAATGATGACAGAGCTTTATTTTTGGGTGACCTATCTCTTTAAATAAAGGGACTTCAAGATCCTTTGTCCCATATAAACTTGATACGGAGCGTCTGTCATCAGATCCCATGAAACGGTTTTTCAGTAGAGCAGACGTGTCTCAGTCATGTAATGATACCACGATTGACCTCTAAATGAGTTCCTGGATAAATGTGAAATTCATTCACCGGCTCGTGTTCCCTTTGAGACAGATGAATGTAGATATACAAAATAACATATTAATTTGGTGGCTTGGTGATAACGTATCGCCTGAAGATCAATGATTCTTTTCGAATATTGAAAAAGTGATGGCTAGTAGCTCAGAATTGTCATTCATACATCACGTTTAGTCGCCAACATGTCCAAGTTAGTATTGATATACAAACAAACAAACATAAAAAACCCAACAGTATGGTTCTTTTCTTCTGCGATTCTCTCACAATGACTACATGGCCAGTACAGTCAAGGTCCAGCTTTAGCTGTAGACGTGAGCAAAGGTCAGACGCCGCATAACCCACATGTGTTATCTTTACAGTGAAGAAGCAGGACGGTGCTGCAGCAATGGAGATGCAGCCCTTGAAGAGCGCAGAGGGTGGAGAGGCCGATGACAAAGAGAAGAAGAAAGCCAATGTCTCCAAGAAAGAGAAATCCGTTCTGCAGGGAAAACTGACCAAGCTGGCAGTGCAGATCGGCAAAGCAGGTGCGACGTGTTTTTAGGTTGTTTGGAGGATCAGGGTTTGACACTGGTTTTGTATTTTGTGCTGTTTTATCATTGCAGTGGAGCGCCATGCATTAATGCAGTGTTTGCTGTGATCTGGTCCTCAGGTTTGGTGATGTCTGCCATTACAGTCATCATCCTGGTGCTTTACTTTGCAATCGATAACTTTGTGCTTCTGAAGAGGCCGTGGCTGCCGGAGTGTACGCCGATCTACATTCAGTATTTCGTCAAATTCTTCATCATTGGCGTTACAGTGCTGGTGGTGGCTGTTCCTGAAGGCCTTCCGCTGGCTGTCACCATCTCTCTGGCCTACTCGGTGAAGGTAAATGTGTTCCACATGAAGAACGTTTAGACTGTAGCATATTTAGATCTAGTTTAACATTTTGATATTACATGAACCCACTCTGTAAAAAAAAAAAAAAAAGATTTTGGGAGCTTCTGTGAACACATTTGCAGAACAAACTGTATATTTTACAGTATAGAACTGTAATTTACAAATATGGTAACACACAACACTTAAATAATGCAATAATCATTAAACAACAGCAGATGTAATACAAAACCCAAAGGTACTGATATGTGACCCTGCAGCACAAAAGCAGTGTTAAGCATATTTGTAGCAATAGCCAACAATACATTGTATGGGTCACAATTATCAATTTTTCTTTGATGCCAAAAATCATTAGGATATTAAGTAAATATCATGTTCCATGAAGATATTTTTTAAATCTCCTACCGTAAATATATCAAAACTTAATGTTTGATTAGTAATATGCATTGCTAAGAACTTCATTTGGACAACTTTAAAGATGATTTTCTCAATATTTAGATTTTTTTGCACCCTCAGATTCCAGATTTTCAAATAGTTGTATCTCAGCCAAATATTGTCCTATCCTAACAATGATGCATAAATCTCAATTTAAAAAATGTGACCCTTATGACTGGTTTTGTGCTCCAGGGTCACATATCTAAAACTATTAAGAAACATGATTATTTAAACAAAATACTTTAAATGTGGAGTGTCATGCAGGGAATCCTGTAAATGTCAGTTTACAGTTTTTGACTAAATTATGTTGATTTGTTCGTTTTTTACTTCTAAAAACTGTACAATTAACAGCATTTACAGTAAAATTACTTACATTTTCTAGTTAGATCTTTTGCAGTTTTTCATTGTGTATAGTATGGGAACTTACTGTTGACTTATTAACAGGTTTTTTTTCTCCATTGTGTTTTTACAATATTTTACCGTTAAAATTACACTAATTTTTTACAGTGCAGACAGCAATTTTGGTCATCATAGGATCACTTTTAATAGTTTTTAAAATACTTTATTTATTTTTATTTGGGAAACCTTTCCTCCATTACAAAATGATATGAATGAGATGATTATTTTCAATGAACCTGTTGAACCAGTTGATGATTAAATCACATTGCAAAACTCATTTGCAATCATATCAGAGAGGTTTTTATAAATGTTTATCTCATTTCTGCTAGCCTCCAGCAGAAATTGACTCCCACATCCTGTGCATGCTCACTTTAAAGTCAGCATAAAATGAAAATTGATTTGAGTCTGATTTTATATGTGCATTTGTTTTATTTTTTGTATTTTTTTTTATATTTGACTTTGTTGTTTTGGTTACACTATATTTTAGGTGTCCTTGTCACAGTGTAATTATACATTTACGTACTGAGTAATATTAATTAACTACATGTACTTACTATATGGTTATGGTTAGGATTAGGGTTTGGCTTAGTGTTACTTGCATGTAATTATGCATAATTTATTGTTATTATAATAGTAAGTACATGTAACATGTGTAACAAGGACACCTTAAAATAAAGTGTTACCCTTGTTTTTAATAACATTTCATAACTTGTCGCTTCCAATCAAAATGTCAGACAGTGCAATGCCCACATTTCAAAATCCAGTCAACAACCAGTGTATAGATCCAACTGTGAGCGATATGCTGTTCATGTTGAAATTGCCATAATTTTGTGCTTTTTGACTTTACATTCATGAATGATTACTTCACAATGTATAACTACAAATTGGAAATACTGAATTTCATGAAATCTCTGAACTCTCTCATTTGATGTTTGCGGTGTCGCATAAGAACCTCAACAGGTAAAAGTCACTAGGTAGCTATTATGCATACACAGATGTATTTTATTACCATCAAAGCCGCTTATAGATCTATGTCGGTGTAATTCCAAAAATGGCAATAGAAATTATTTTAGAAATAAATGTTTTCTGTCTGGCTGTGTGAACAGCTTACAGTAGAGTAATTCCAAAATGTCCTGAACACATCCTTAAAAAAAAAAAAAAAAAATACAGTTGCAGCCTTTTTATGTCCCATTTCAGTTAGAAGGTTATTTATGTCAACAGGTACTCATATAGGTAGAGGACAGAGCAGTTTTTAGATGCTTTTAGAAGATGTTGTATTAGCTAGTTATCTGTATCAGTCATGTGGTTACATCACATTTAAATATGACTATTTTGTCTTTTGTATGTGCTTATAGAAAATGATGAAGGATAACAATTTGGTACGCCATCTGGATGCTTGTGAGACCATGGGCAATGCCACAGCTATCTGCTCAGATAAGACTGGCACACTGACCACCAACCGAATGACAGCAGTGCAATGCTATGTGGGCGATGTCCATTACAAGGAGATACCAGACCCCAGCTCCATCCCACCCAAAACTCTGGAAATACTGGTCAACGCTATATCCCTCAACAGCGCCTACACTACTAAAATACTGGTAAGACATAGAAACCTTCAGCTGTTTGGCTAACACTGGTGTTATTTCTGCAACAACTGCTTTGCAACAATAGATTTTAATGTTATTATTTATATAGACTGCCTGGCCAAAAAGTTGCACTCTAATATTTGTTGGACTTCCTTTATATTTGATTGCACTGTGCATTAATTGTAGCATTGTTTGGACAGCCTTATGCAACATATCATGTTCCCTGAACAACTCTCAACCTCACATTTTGAGCCAGATGAATCTTGTCACATTGTCACCCTGGATTATGGCCATGGGATACATCTACCAGCATGGCTCTTTAAGAAATGAAACGCTACACATTGCATTAGATACAGTTAAACAAATTGTTGCTAAACATATGCCAGAGACATATTAATTCAAGTCAAGTCACCTTTTATTTCTATAGCGCTTTTTAAAATTGTAATGCGTCAAAGCAGCTTCACGGTGATAACCACAGAATAGCTGAATCCATTATGGAAGCTCAACTATGGAGCCAATTCAGATTCTTCTGTAAAGCAGCTCTTAAAGACAATAGTATCACTTTTTAGCTCAAGTCAGTTTAGTGTTGGATTCAGTGTTAATCGCTGCAATAATGACCCAATCATAGACTCTTAAGTGGTTCCTTATGTAATCCAAACAATGGCTTTTTTGACCAGTCAGTGCTATACACTAGGGTCTGCAGAAACACATGAAACATCACCCTCATGTCAGGCAAATCCTCCAAGACTATGGCTTTCTTTCTTCTGTGGAACTCAAAAGAAGATGTTTAGCAGAATGTGCATTCTGCTCATCCTCTAAAAAGAAAAATAAAGCCCCATAATAGCATCACAAATGTGACAGCGTTAGGTAGAGTGCTGCTTACACCTATTTGACAAACGATCGTTGAAGTGAATAAAGGACATTGAATCAGTGTGTGTTTACTCTAGTAACTGAATCAATGATTTGGTGATTCTGATGCCATGCTCACCAGCTGAGCTTCAGCAATATTACCACGTTTTTGCTTCTTCATTACTACCATCATCAATTTTCGAGATGCCTAAAATCAGTTGTTTGAATTGCAGTGCCTTGAAAGTATACGGTTGTTTCAGTTTTATATAAATTGAACAATCGCATTCAGCATTACAATAGGAAAGCAATATCTATGAATTCCAAAGGAGGAAAAAACATCACAAACCTACAGTGTGGTGTCCTACATAGAGTAACCCACCGATGAAATCCTAGCTTACTGGAATCAGGACTGTGTTTGCGTTAGGCCTTCTCATGTACACGTTTCCGTATGTGCTGTGTGTTCTTTGAGGACCAAGAATGCTGCAGAATAATTGCTGTGTATTTTGGAGCACCAGTTTGGGTTGGTTTCCAAAAATGAGCAGTCTGCAAGGAAACAGTTGAGACAATGAGACAATGAAAATCAGAACATGTGAGCTCCTCTAGGTTCTGGGGGCTGGAATCAGATCTGTTCTGTATCTCGGTTTAAGAAGCATAGGAACTGAAAGCAAACCCATTGAACGGCGCAGCACACTAACACTACTTACAGAACTCGTCCCTGGAGACCAGTACCGAGAGCTTTCATAACCTTACAAAGCAAGACTTGGATAAGCATATCATTCCAGACGTCTTGTTTTAACACAAACTGAAATGAGCAGAACTCTTTATCCCTGGAGAGATCCCCCCAAGCTACTGTGCTTTGCTGCTCCATTATGTAATTAATGCATGAACTTCTCCTCACCCAACACTTGCGAGCTCCTTCAGCAAACTTTCCAAACTCTCCTTCCTATCTCAGTGCTCCTAGATTTACGCTATATCGGAATATCGTGCTTTTAGGTGCAACGGCTTATTTGCACGGTTTTAACAACACACTTTTACCTGTATTTGATATAGATTTAGCATTCATAATATAGAGTGGTTATGAAGCGTGTCTCAGTAGTACGAGTGGCTGGTGCTCAGCCACGAAAGAGTTAGTGTAATCCTGAAATCGGAGTAGGACACACAGTACAGGTGATGCTGCTGGCATGGACACTGATACTTCAGCCGGTAGTCTGAGCTCTGCGGAGACTTCTTGTCGCTCTGATCTCAGGTTGCTTCTACCAACTGTTCCGTCAGACCTTCTGGCCCTCTGATTTGAGAGGTCGGGTCCGACACTGATGCCATGTTCCCGGGCTCCCATTAATTCTTGATTGGAGGTTACATGTCCGTATGCGGCGCTGTGTGTGTGTTTGAGGACTGTTCAGTAGGTCATCGGCTGTAAGCTCTGGATTCTTAGTTACACCAAAGACAGATGCAGTTAGCCTTTCTTGCATCTTTTTCAAAGGTTTGTTTGAGCATAGAGTATCGGTTAGCGATTAACACATTGTTGCATGTGTTTTACTCATGCTTGATGTGTTTTTACTGGGCTTCTGCTTGGGAATCTGGGAACGGATCCATTCAGTGACTCCAAACTGAACACTCTGGTTTCTGTCATCAGGATGATGAACGACTCTGTGAACAGAACCATAGGATTCCATTCAAATGACTGTTACCTGCAGTATAAAGGTACCATGGTGCATGAATATGGACATCATTCAGTACTGTGGTAAGACATATTCAAGGATGTCATTTTATGGTCCTGTCAAACTCTCAGAACAAGCCGGAATAGCTTTTAGTCAAGACTGACTTGGCAAAGTCACAGTCTCTTCCATAATGTATATTAGGGATGGGAGACTTTACTGTCCTACGGAGTTTAGTTCTATTCCCGATCAAAGACACCTTTCTGTAATTTTCAAGCAAACCTTTGTCGGGTCAGAGTCCACCTTGTCGAGTCCAAGTCCTTATCCAATCGAGTTCGATACATTTATTAATGTCTTCATGTTGTTACTGATATTTTATCTTTCATGTCCAAAATGTCTGAGTCTGTGTCTGTAATTATCCAAACACACCTGCCTGTAATTTTCAAGCAATCCTGAAGACTTAGGTTTGATTTCTCAGATGTATTTGATTAGGGATTGAGTTAAAGAGAGTTCTCGACCCCTAGTTTTACTATCTGATACCATCGTTAAACCATGGTTTTCTAAGGTTTATGCTTAGGCAAAACGTCTGCCACTAGTCATATGTAAATTTGGGGTACTCGATGCCGGGCTAGGAACCAAGTCTGGACACGAGTGCAATTATGAATGAATTCGAATGACTCAAAACATATTCAGGTGAATTTAAACTTACTGGACTTAGACCCAACACTAGTCTATATGCTGGAAAGAATACTGCCCTACTGTTTTGGGAGCAGTTTTTTCATTGTGCACATGACAAGGTGAGATATCTCGCTGTCTCGTGTTTGATAAGTTTTGGGCATTTTCATTTTGGGCAAAGTCGTTTGTCCGGCTGCAGCCGCTCCATGTGGCTCAGGGTCTCTGCCAAAGTCTCTCTGCGATGCCTCGGGCTGCCACTCATTCATTTTAGCCAATCAGCTTTGGCAGAGCGCTCACCTCATGGCCTGAGACAGGGCCTGTCTCTGTCAGTGTAGGTAACACTGTGAAATCAAAGAGGTGCTATGAAAATGACCTTCTAGGGGACACAAGAGGGCATCCGCGGCTCCTGCAGCGAGGAGGAGAATAGATCGGGGGCCCGTGTGGAGCGCAGGAGCCGAATAGGGCTGTAAAGAGGAAGTAGTGCTGCCAGAGCATGTTTTGCCATATGCCGTGGTTCGTAGGAGTGCGTGCTGACCAGGGAGAAGACAGCTGTTCAGGAGAGCTTTGCGTGCCAGCGCCTCTCCGAGGGGTGCTATGAAATCCGCATCAAATGCATGAGCAGTCTTGAATGACCCAGGTGAGCAAACACGAGATACTTTTTAATGTAATTTCTTCCTCTGAGGTACACTTAGTGAAGTTAGTAAACTTCTTGTGGAAAAAAAAAACTTAATTTATCTTTAGTTATAATTCAGTTTTTTCCACCCTCTCTCTGCCCTGGGAATGAAATGGTCCACTTTCGATTACCCAGTAGGCCATTAACGTGTAAACAAGCCAGTCACAGTCTGATGCCCAGACATAAATCAAAATGTGTAAGACGTGCACTGGCTTTGTTTGCTGAAATTTCTCAATTTCTCCGCAATTTCTCATTTATTCTCATCAATAATGAAATCAAATTCCCTGGAGAAATTCTAGCTGGGTAGTGTTGGGTGCTGGGTTTTGTTCAAGCAAACTGCAGACAGTGAGATTTGATTTGGTTTTGTGGTCTGAAAATAATATGGACCTTTAGTTTATTTTAAGCTTTTTCGGGCTTTCATACTGTACGTATATGCAGACACTTATTCTTTGAAAGACGGTTTGGATCACATATAGATGTTTTAAGAAAAACATGCCCCTTTGTGGAGTGGGATTGCAGACATGTTATTAAATACCAGTGATTGATAGCAGGAAAGACACAGTGTTAAAGTTATGAAGAGCCATCTTGCTCAGCACGGGTTCTGTTTTCTGTTGGACACAATGCATCTTGGGAGCATGAAGTAAGTTGTAAATGAAGGCAAGAAGGTAGAGGCCAATTGCAATTCAACATGCTTGAAAGATAGAAGACCAAGCTGACCTTAGTTAATATATATTTTACAAGGTCACTTTGAACTCACAGTGACAATGAGAGATTGCTTTGCCTTAAATGGAGTCCAAAAAGTGAACGTTAAGAATCGACGGCAGAAGATTAATACTTTAGTGTTTGAGATTTATAACAAACGCAAACCATGGAATTGAATATTAACACTGCCCTGTTGAAAAAAAAACAGCATATGCTGGCTAGGTATGTTTAGAAGAATGGTTGCTGGTTTGAGCTGGTCTAAGGTGGTCCTTAGCTGGTCATGAGCTGGATTAAGCTGGTCCTTAGCTGGTCATGTGCTTAAGGACCAGCTTAAACCAGCTCAAACCAGCAACCATTCTTCTAAACATACCTAGCCAGCATATGCTGTTTTTTTCAACCAGGTGGGCTGCTGTGCAAAACACTATTTAAAAAAAAAAAATTTTTTTTTTAAAAATCACCTGTTCTCCTTCTGCTGTTTATACGGCTGTGATGAATTGCAAAGAAACTTCGTAAATGACCTCAGCAGACTTACCAAAAGAATTTATTACGCTCGATGCAGCATAGCCCACCATGAGTGCAGGTCGCTAAGCAACGGTTGCCGTTACCTGTGGACAGGTGGTCAGATATGTGACCCTTAATGATCGTCAGCATTCACAGAACAGAACAGAGTGCACTATTTAGCTTGTTACCATGCAGCAGGTATCTGAAACCTCTTTGGCTTTCTTCCATCCCAGCCTCCAGATAAGGAAGGAGGTCTTCCCAAACAAGTGGGCAACAAAACCGAGTGTGGCCTGCTGGGTCTTGTCCAGGACCTGAAACGAGACTACCAGACTGTCCGGAACCAGATCCCAGAGGAGAAACTCTACAAGGTGTACACCTTCAACTCCGTGCGGAAGTCCATGAGCACCGTCATCAAGCTTCCAGACGGCAGCTTCAGAATGTACAGCAAAGGAGCGTCCGAAATCGTCCTTAAAAAGTGAGCGCCTTTCATCTGCTCTCTGATGCTTCCGCTCTCGAACCTGCAATTTGTCATAATAGCATTTTGGTGTCTCAATAGCAGTTGGAGGGACATTATGTTGAATTACTGTGGCTTCATGTGCCTGGAATCATTTAAATGTGCTCTTTGCAGAATTACATAATGAAGAAATGTCCCCAGAAAGTCAGAAATTGCTGTAATGAAGGGCCTTGTATTTTAATGTGAACATGTCGGCTTCAGGTGTAGTATCATTCTGAACGAGACGGGCGAACCCCGCGTCTTCAGACCGAGAGACAGGGACGAGATGGTGAAGAAAGTAATCGAACCCATGGCCTGCAACGGGCTCAGAACCATCTGCGTGGCCTACCGCGACTTTCCTGCAGACCCGGAGCCCAACTGGGAGGACGAGAACAACATTTTGACTGAGCTGACCGCAATATGTGTTGTTGGAATTGAGGATCCTGTTAGACCTGAGGTGAGAAATGTCTTCACGCTTCATCATGTCGTATTTCACAAATTTGTATATAATGTTTTGCATCAGGAGAGCACACCTGTAATGTGAATCATCTTTAAAATCATCTTTAAAGTTGTCCAAATGAAGTTCTTAGCAATGCATATTACTAATCAAACATTAAGTTTTGATATATTTACAGTAGGAAATTTACTAAATATCTTCATGGAATATTATCTTTACTTAATATCCTAATGATTCTGGGCATAAAAGAAAAAATTATAATTTTGACCCATGCAATGTATTGTTGGCTATTGCTACAAATATACCTGTGCTGCTTAAGACTGCTTTTGTGCTCCAGGCTCACATTTACTGATTTTGCTAAGGATGTGCAAAGCCATGTATTTTCAAAACTGACTGTTTGAACAACTAGTTTGATCAGGTTTTCATCTGTACCTAGTTGCTGTTAAAATACATTGCAAGGTGCGTTTGTGCAGGACTCACTGGCCCAGGTGCTCTGAGATCACAGGAAGATACTGGGAATTAGAGGAGAAGTTGCATCAGATACGCATGCGAGGATGTGAAAGAGAGGCATGCTTTAAAAACACGTCCTCAAATGATCGTACATCTTCACGCACAGGGACAGAAGAAGCGTCTATACTGCTGCATTATTTAACCTCCTCCTTTTATCCCGCTGTTTCTTTGCTCTGGCGTTCGTTCTCTGTCTCTGGAGCAACGCTCAGTAATTGTCAGTTTGTTGAAGGCTTCATACAGAAAGCAACATCTGCGGTAAAACAGAAAAACAGCATGAATGGAGGAACATTCGTGAAGTCCTGACTGCAGAATCAACCCGCTGCTGTCCTTCTCTGGAATTGCAGAAATGCCACTTCGAATTGATTTGTTTTATAGCATTTTTAAAACTCCAGCATTCTGTTGATGACACAGGTTTGGTGTGTTTGATCTCAGCGTTCTGTTACGGGACACGTGAGCCATTCCTTTCCCTAATAAACAGCTGAAACCTAAGAATCCGTAAACAAATCCATTAGTCTTAGATGTCTAATGTTACCACGTCACCTTCCTCTGCTGTCGTGTTTTATTGATGAGGCTCTTCCTCTCCTCCTGATGAGTTAAGTGAGACTGGGCTGTCTTTGCGTTTCTCAGAAATACTTGGACGTCTAGTCAAGCAGATATCATCTCTCGCTTTAGTGTCTAGTCCGGCCCCCATTTCCATAACGTCTGTGATTGCGTCGAATTCACTCTCCTGCCAAGACCCTAGTGCAAAACAAGTGTGCGTCATGATACGCTATCAAAAAGTCTTTAAGTTGCACATGAAAAACATACCAATAGCATGAAAATCCCTGAGACTGGTTAGCCCGCTTTGATCTACTAGGGTGAGTCGCACAAAAATGGTTTGCATTTCACCAAAAAAATCTATTTAAATACGCAAATTATATGTAGCATAAGCTAAATAAAACCTCTTTTTTCACATGTTTTTGCATTAACACATTTTTTATGTTGTAAATAAAATTTTATATTTTATAATTGTTGTCAAACTTCTCCAAATGTCATTACTGTAATAAGGAGAAATATAATAATATATGTGTGTGTAGATCAGAGGTCGCGTTAACCGAAAATTCTCCGTCATTGACAGAATTTTTTTTAGCAATGACGGAAAAATCTGAAGGCCGTGCATCACTTCGACAGATTACACTGAGGGTGATCTATTGTAACTTGTAACTGTAATTCCCGCACCTGTCCAGTTGGTGGCGAGTGGCAGAAGAGCACGGGATCATCAGATACAGAACAAAAATAAAACTGTCACCAGTCTTTTGCCATGCGTTTGATTACGCACAGGCGAGTACACAGTTTAAGCTACAGCGATCTATCTCGCCACATTAAAGAGCGCTAAAACGGTATTTATTGCTTGTGTTTCCTAATGAAATGGACAAAATTTGAAATCTGAGACTTTGTTTCATATCAAAAGTAACAACGCACAAAGCTTAGCCTATTGAGATGAACTGGATGGGAGGCGCACTATACGCACTGTGCATTCATCAACTGAAAACAGAATTGATTGGGATTTAAGAATCGATATTGATTCATAAAAATGAGAATGTATTGAAATAGAGAAATCATTTTTTTTCTTCTTCTTTTTACCCAGCCCGAGCATGTTTAGTTGTTTTCAATGGCCTCTACGTATGTGTTGAACATGAAAAATGACTCACATTCTCTCTTCATCTGTTCTCTTCATAAATACATAAATAAACCTATTTGCTCGTCCTGTAGCTTCATTATTAAAAATAAAAGCAATTAAATGTGTCATTATAATTAAAATATGACATACATACATACATAAAAAAAATAAATCAAATCATCATAGTATTATATTTATAATAATTATATATATTCAATCTTCCTTTTTTTCTATTAAAATCATATATATCTATACCAGAGGTTGCGTTAGACTTTAACATTGCCTGTCATTTTGACGGTCATTTAAAATTCCATCATAATCTATTATTACCCGTCATTTTAATTTCCATATTTTAATTATAATGACACATTTAATTGCTTTTATTTTTAATAATGAAGCTACAGGACGAGCAAATAGGTTTATTTATGTATTTATGAAGAGAACAGATGAAGAGAGACTGTGCGTCATTTTTCATGTTCAACACATACCGCAGTAGAGGCCATTGAAAACAACTAAACATGCTCGGGCTGGGTAAAAAGAAGAAGAAAAAAAATGATTTCTCTATTTCAATACATTCTCATTTTTATGAATCAATATCGATTCTTAAATCCCAATCAATTCTGTTTTCAGTTGATGAATGCACAGTGCGTATAGTGCGCCTCCCATCCAGTTCATCTCAATAGGCTAAGCTTTGTGCGTTGTTACTTTTGATATGAAACAAAGTCTCAGATTTCAAATTCTGTCCATTTTATTAGGAAACACAAGCAATAAATACCATTGTACTTTGCACAATTTAAACCATTATTATATTTTTGGGAAAATTAGCTTAACTGACATGACATTAATATAATTTTAAAAAATACACAATGCAACCAACTAACTAACTAACTAAATTTAATTAAATTAATATAATTTTTTTTTAATTTATACATTTTGAATATATATATATTGTGGTTGTTCTGGACAGGGCTGGGGTCAGCCAGCGACAGAGTGCTTGTGACCGTTTGCACTCGGCAGTGTTGATTATGGTTTTTAATTTACAGCTGTTGTGAGGGATCATTGTGTGCTTTAGTCTTCCTGATTTCACGTTTGCAGCAGTCAGTTATACTTATGATCAAATACAGGGAGGAAAGCACCCAGTGCAATCTTATATGGGACTCAAAATGCATCTTTTATACTGTAAGTATATTTGCTGTGGGAGCTATGGCCAAACACTTCTAAAAGACTTAAACTAAGACGTATAAAATACTATTTTGTGTGTGTGTGTGTACACTATACATATGTATCTGTTCTATATATATATATATATATATATATATATATATAAAAATCACACAATAGTATGTTGGTTTGAGTCTTTAATTTTTAGCATGTATATACAGTATATATATATATAATATATATATAATAAATTAATAAATATATATATATATATATATACACACACACAGTTTATATAAAATAAACTGAATTTACTTCCCACTAGCTCCAATTACCTTACATTACCTTAATTTTGCCTCTAGGCTTTGCCGGTCTTAGGCAGTCTATTGGCTGGTTTTAGGAGGGTTTAGGCACTTTTCAACTGGTCCGTCTGAACCTGGTCAGATTTTTCAGCAGGAAAATGAAACCTTCATATGAATAATTTTGTCTTTTGGTGCATGAGAAATCATCTCCACCACTGCATAATTACCGCAGGAGCCCTTTGAATTCCTCCTAATGAGCTCTCACTTGTTTCACTGGAGCATCTGAAAGAGAGATTAGAGGAATCAGGAGAGCTGACCGAATCCTGTGTGTTTTGTGACAGTGTTCTCATTTACTGCTGCAATGGGCTGCAGGCGTGGGCTTGCGGTTTGCAGAGGCCTCTGCACTAACCCTTCCTCTGGAGCGGAGCGGAGCGAGGTGAATTAATGCAGTCCTGTGTCCACAGGTGCCCGACGCCATCCTGAAATGCCAGCGTGCTGGAATCACTGTGCGTATGGTGACAGGAGACAACATCAACACGGCACGAGCCATCGCTATCAAATGTGGCATCATCCACCCCGGAGAAGACTTCCTGTGCATCGACGGCAAGGAGTTCAACAGGAGGATCAGGAATGAGAAGGGAGAGGTACAGTACTGCACACTTAGTGCAGGACACTGAGTATACAGCAAATAGTAACAGCATTTGCTGCATAATATCAAGAAAATGAGTTTGACTGGTCCAGTGCAATAAATGTTAAAATACTGTCAAAAATACCATGAGACACAAACATTTATATTAAAGACCCCATGAAATGGCTTACAAGCAAAGTTTACTCTTCTGTGTATACTCTGTTCAAAAGTTTGGGTTTGGTAAGATTTTTATAATGTTTTCGAAAGAAGTCTCTTCTGCTCACCAAGACTGCATTTATTTGATCAAAAATTACGATTTCAAATAACTGTTTTCTGTGTGAATAAATACCAATTTCTGGCATGAAACTCCGACAAAACACTTCACACTGCACAGCTGATTGGTTCTCTCCTGTATCGGTGGCCAATGAGCTCGCTGCTCAACATTCAAATACTCGGCTAGTGTTTCCTGTAGCAGTTCAGTGCGCTTCAGAAACCCTCCACCTCCCCAGCTCCACCTGCATAGATCTGCTACATGGTTATTTCACATGTGTTACATGTGCAGCAGCAGCATTTCCTACATACTCACAGCAGCATGTCTGTGCAGTAGCTAGTCTCGGATCTACTGCTCAGATCGATTCCAACCACACCAAACACATTAACCTTGTCATGTACATTACTATGCTAAACTCTCCGAGAGTTGTCATGACAGAAATAGTACATTTTAATTTATTTCTGTGATCAAAGCTGTATTTTCAGCATCATTACTGCAGTCTTCAGTGTCACATGATCTTCAGAAATCAGTATAATATGATGATTTGCTGCTCAAGAAACCTTTCTGATTATTATCAATGTTGAAAACAGTTGTGCTGAACAATATAGCTGGAAACTGTGATACATTTTATTTTCCAGGATTCTTACAGCAAACAGCATTTATTTGACACGGATATTTTTTCTGTTGTTTTGAACTTTCTCTATTTAATGCATTCTATACATTTTTTTAAAATAATAATAATCATAATAATCTTTCTGACCCCAAACTTTTGAACAGTACTACATTTCCATATGAAACCAGTATGCTTTAATTATGCAGGTTATGAAGCATGATTTGATGCATCCACAGTATCTGGTGGCAGCTGGTATTTTTGGGAGATGAACAGAAATCTGTGCAGCGCAGGATGAGTCAGCAGTGTTTTTCCTGTTTTTCTAGAAGAGAAAGACAGTGTCACATCACACATGAGTTGCATGCATTTTACTTTAGATAAAGCCCCTTGCTACTGCATAGCAAACTACAGTTTGAGAGAATCATTCCTCCTGACTTTGGTGGGAGGATATGAGAGATGCGCCACAATGATTATAACTAGGAAAAATGACAAAGTATCTGTCATCGTCTAGAGACTGGAAGTTATTTCTTCTGTATTGCTTAAAATCTATGTTTTCTCTGCTGGTTTGAAATGTGTCTGTCTTCTACGTTATTTTGATAAGATGTCTAAGTTTTATGAAGTCTGTAGCTATCTGTAAATCAGTGCTTTCAAACCTCAACTACAGACATGCATCATCTTTTAAAGAGCTTTTAAAGCCTCAGGAATGTCGATTTTCATTGAAATGCATTACTGCACACATGATTTTGGCATTAAAGAACGAGCTGAGATGATTGTCCAAAGCATTGCTTCATATAACTGTATGTACTCTGATCATTTATGGGGCTTTTTTATGATGTTGTGATTGCATTAGTCGCATGTGTACTCTCTGCTAGCAATGCACTGCTGTTATTGATGCAGACAGTTATTGAACACATTTGAAAGCTGGCCGTTCTAACAAACACCCCACATGTGAATGATGGACGCCGTGTGATTTAATGCACAGTCAAATCATTTATATGTAAATGCGACGTCTTTTCTGATGAATGTTTACACTCATTGCAACAAGAAAGATATCTTAGAGCTGGATTTGATTTTTTCACGATGTATACTCGTGGCTGTTTTATGGATTCCATCAGATGGGTGTATAGCCAGTTTTTGGCAGCTGTAATGAGCATCTTTGTCATGATGGATGCACGTCTGTCTCATGTCTCTGGCAGGTTGAGCAGGAGCGCATTGATAAAGTGTGGCCTAAACTGCGAGTGCTTGCCAGATCCTCACCGACGGACAAACACACGCTGGTCAAAGGTGAGGGAACCTGCATAAGTATCAGTCACAATCAGAACCGTACAGACTAAGCATTGCTTTATTCACGTATTCACATATACGGAAAGTTGTGAAGGGACATAACTAGAGGCCTGAAGATCTTACAAAAATGATGATTACTCTAACATACACTGAAAAAAATGTTGAAGTTTAGAGTAACTTTTACAAGGAAATACTATAAAATGGTTTCACCACCATTTTTTTTTCAGTGTATTATAAATATATAACCACATTTTAATGGAGATTGTGATCTAAAACTATTACAAAACATGTCAAATTAGCCAGCGACTGACATTTTTAGATGAACAATATGCTAGACATATTTGAGCTCCTGTCAATTATTAAGTATTTCCAATTGAAATTAAGTGGTATATAACTCTTCATATTGCACAATGAAATTTGAGAAAGACTTGAGAAAGCTTGTGGTCTGATAAAATGTCTCAGATCTTGCAGAAGTGTTCTTCTCTGTGCAGTAAATGAAAAAGACAGCGTTCACAGAATGACTCAGTAATGTGTGATCTCTTGTCTCTCAGGTATTATTGACAGCACTCTGGTGGAGCAGCGGCAGGTGGTTGCTGTAACTGGGGATGGAACCAACGACGGACCGGCCCTCAAGAAGGCAGATGTCGGCTTTGCCATGGTGAGAACCGATCGAACCGCATCCTAATTCCAGTCTTTGAGCTGCTCAAACACAGGCTGTCCTCATTTCAGCAGCTCGCACAATCACGCTCAAACGCAGGCCCAGAGCGCCCCCTAGTGTGAGCCGGTGACTCTTACTCCTGGTTTTTGACATCTATCAGTTGACTCGCTCGCATGAGGTAGAAAAACAGCTTGAGTCAGCACCGCCCCGCCATTTCTATTTCCATAAGTTCAGCCGTGTCAGAGGAGAGCATATTCTTGTGTTCCTGCTGACATGAGCTGCCTGCGGGAGGCTTCCTCTCTGTGGTATTTACCATGATTTTACTGTCAGACCTGTCTTAAGGGAGAACAGTCCCTCAGGCTAGTCTTTAAAAAAACCCAAACACAGTGTGAGCAGAAACAAACTCTTTACTCAGACACCAACAAGCTTTTACCATTTATGATCACTCACTGTCCACATGAGGGTGTGGTCCCACTTCAGTCTGGTTTAATTCAAACGGAAAGTGAATGTGCTTATATCGTCCCCTTGGAATTATAAGCTTCTATCTGCATTCCGAGTCGTTTTGAGATATTGAGCTTCAAAGTTTTTGCATTCCATTCGACTGTGTAGATAGAACCTTTTTGCTTTTTAAATAAAAAGTCCCAAAATGTACACACCATAAAAACATCTATCACATAAGAATATGTGAATAACTCAATTTTGACAAAAAATGTCAGAGAGAACCTTATAATTCCAAGGGGACGAATGTCATTAAAATAATGTCAACAATGCAAACAAAGTCCTTAAAAGTTCCTATAATGTTTTCTTCATGCAAAATATAATTTGTTTCTTTTTCTTTCTTTCTTTGTTTCTTTCTTTTGTTTCTCTTGATGTTACTCTAAAAATATGACCTTGACAGATTTTATGAGGTGTAATTTTAGTAATGCATAACATGTATGCGTCCCTGGAGGACAAAAGCAGTGTTAAGTCGCTGGGGGATATTTGTAGCAATAGCCAACAATATTGTATGGGTCAAAATTATTGATTTTTCTTTTATACCAAAAATCATTAGGATATTAAGTAAAGATCATGTTCCATGAAGATATTTTGTAAATTTCCTACTGTAAATATATCAAAACTTAATGTTTGATTAGTAATATGCATTGCTAAGAACTTAATTTGGACAACTTTAAAGATGATTTTTTCAATATTTAGATTTTTTTGCACCCTCAGATTCCAGATTTTCAAATAGTTGTATCTCAGCCAAATATGGTCCGATCCTAACAAACCATACACCAATGGAAAGCACATTTATTCAGCTTTCAGACGATTTATAAATCTCAATTTCGAAAAATTGACCCTTATGAATGTTTTTGTGCTCCAGGGTCACATATGGTTCTGTCTAAGCCGATCACGGTGATTTTAATGAATGAATAAATGATTTTGATTTTCTGAACGTTTTTGGCACTTGATGCAATTTGAAGCAAAGGATTGATGTGAAATGTCTTAACAGGGAATCGCAGGGACAGATGTGGCCAAAGAGGCGTCTGACATCATCCTAACGGATGATAACTTCTCCAGCATCGTGAAGGCCGTGATGTGGGGACGCAACGTCTACGACAGCATCTCGAAGTTCCTCCAGTTCCAGCTGACCGTTAACGTGGTGGCTGTGATCGTTGCCTTTACCGGAGC
This sequence comes from Sinocyclocheilus grahami, assembly GCF_001515645.1. Taxonomy (NCBI): domain Eukaryota; kingdom Metazoa; phylum Chordata; class Actinopteri; order Cypriniformes; family Cyprinidae; genus Sinocyclocheilus; species Sinocyclocheilus grahami. The sequence goes on from NW_015505971.1 coordinate 618,115, forward strand.
CTGTATAACCCAGGTTTGTGCCTCTGTGCTCACAGTGGGCCTATAAATGAGCGTTTACTGTATTGCTGAGTGTGTAGTGCTGTTTGCTAAAGCAAGCGTCAGTATTACCATTGCTCAAACCTGGCACGAGTGATTTGAGCAAGCCTCTAAACTTGAGTAAGAAACTTCAGCATGTGTTAACGTTCAAACATTTGGGGTTGGTAAAATGTACACCTGTCTATCAAAGCATCTCACTTTTTTACCTGACAGTTGATAAAACAGGTGAAAAATTCCATAGATTTACATTAAAGGAGGGACCTGAGCCATGTCTAGAGACCAGAAGATCACAGAGACTTGAGGGTGGGATCAGAGCACCTTAGCAACCTCAAACTAACTCCCTGGCAACCGTCCAACACACTAGCATTGTAGCAGAGAGTTTTGTACAGGCTACTCACATTGTCTTTATGAAATACACAAAACCACTTACTAATTTAAAACCACTGCTACCATAAACGAGTCTTGTGTATATATATATATATATATATATATATATATATATATATATATGTAATATATATATATGTATATGTGTGTGTGTGTGTGTGTGTATGTATACAGTATTTATATATAAAACACGACCCTCTAACACTTGCACTCTCTATTCAATTTCTATTCTACTTTTTTTTTTAATAAAAAATGACCATCTAACACTAGCATTCTCTATTCTTTTTCAAATCATTTTACTTGTTTTATTTTTTTATTAAAAAAATACACTCTAACACTACCATTTCCTATTTGTTTTCTATTCTAACTACTTGTTTTCTTTTTATTTATATATATACCCTTGCATATTGTGTTAGGCTAACCTAGACTTGTCACAGCACATATTGTTCTTTTGTTGGATTTGATTGCTTCCGTTGTCCTCATTTTAAGTCGCTTTGGATAAAATCATCTGCTTAAGGACTAAATGTAAGTGTAGATGTCTTTTATGACATGATAGATCCGACCTACTATGAAATCTCAAATTAGACTACGCAGAGACATGTACCATGTGGCAATGGCAAAGAATCTATATTAGATTACTAGGCCAAGGCCAAAGACTTCATCCCTGTGACCTAAAATAGCATTGTTTCATTTCCTAGAGGATCTCTGACCTAATAAATGATGCAGCACTTCTGAGAGAAAGAGGCTAGACTGGGTGAAGTTATTAACATCCAGAGAGCTTTAGATGAACGAGGGCACTCAATCGTACACTGGGTTAACGACTTTCAGGGTCTTCTTACTAATATTTTGATACACGAGGACGATGCTAGCAGTGTTGGGGTTACGCAAGTTACGTAATCAGATTACTTTTTCAAGTAACTAGTAAAGTAAAACATTACTTTTCAAAATTTAGAAGGAAATATCGTTACTTTTTTTCGAATTTATTGACTGACAGCTCTCCTGTCCCCATGTTGAGAGAAATCAGAAGATGTTACTCTAGTTCTAAAATAAATATGAATTTGCATCATTTCATCTCACTCACAAAAAAACAAAACAGATTCAGTATTCCTCAAAATGAATAAAAATAATGCAACTCAGAATATGACGCAAACCTGCAATAATTAAATGTTAAACAACACAAATATCCTTTATATATTTAATCCCATTCTATTTGTTACGGAGTGAACACAGGAAGCGTGTGGATCCATCCGCAAGGCTTTGTTAACAGAGACGTGGTCAAAACAGGCATAGGTCAGAAAATGGCAAACAGGTATATTGATGGCAAGGCAAGAGGGATAATCCAGGTAACAAGGAACAGTATCCAATTGGGCGAGACTCGAGGAATAATCCAGGTACACAGGCAGTGATAAGAACACGGAGAAAACAAGGAAAACAAGACACTAGGCTCGGTAATGCAGCTATCGCTAGATGAGTGACAAGCGCAGAACAGTCGTTCTGAACAGGAACTGAGAGAGTGTTAAATAGAGTGTGTAATGGCTCTCAGGTGAGCGTGTGATTAGTGACGGCTGTGTGATCAGTGAATTCAGCTGTGTAAGTGCAATGGATGATGGGAACTGTAGTCCGGAGTGACATGTAACAGTCTGTGTAGTGTGAGAGTCAATGTAATGGTAGAATGACCTCTAGTGGCAATCGGCCGGAAGGCCACGGACCAGATTCGTGACTCTATTAGCCGATGTCTTTGCTTCTGTCCTTCGATGATCCAGTTCAACCATACTAATAAGCCAACATTCCTCTAGACAAACATTTGTGTGGCTTTTTTTTATTGCTGAAGTGTGTTGAAATGTCTTCTTCTGCATTCTACTGTACGGACGTAAATTTACTTTCCCTTCAGCCTGAGGCTTATTCATTTCACTTTTGGTGTGAAAAGGCTAGTATATTTGCCAAAAATATAACTTTTTTATTTTAAAAACAAACATGCAAGCCCTGTCCAGATTTAAAAAGTATCGCAACAGTAACGTAACGCATTACTTTCCATAAAAAGTAACTAAGTAATGTAACTAGTTACCTTTTTATGGAGTAACGCAATATTGTAATGCATTACTTTTAAAAGTAACTTTCCCCAACACTGAATGCTTGTATAACTTCTAGCTCAGTTCATTATGTTTTGTTGGTCTCACGAGTTGTGATGAGCAAGTCCAGTTTAACCAGACTGTATGTTCTTCCAGGATTCTCCTCTGAAAGCAGTGCAGATGTTGTGGGTGAACCTGATCATGGACACGTTTGCATCTCTGGCTCTGGCCACTGAACCGCCCAATGAGGCTCTGTTGATGAGGAAACCCTACGGCCGAAACAAACCCCTGATCTCCAGCACCATGACCAAGAACATCCTGGGCCATGGCGTGTACCAGCTCATCATCATCTTCACACTGCTGTTTGCGGGTGCATTACCTTAAACTGTAGATCTGCGACGCATGCGAAGCAAATATGTTTATGATTTTATGCCTTGAAAATGCCTATTAAATCGATTTTTTCAAATGGTTTTACACAAATAGTTGAAGAAACATTGGTAACACTTTACTTACTTAAAAACTACTTTACGTCTTAAAGCTTTATGTGTAATGCATTATAAAAGTATTTTTTATGCATTAATTATGGCTTATAATGCACCTTGTAATGCATTGTACAATCTTATGAATAACTGTAACCACAGTTAATACATTATAACACTTATCAATTCATTGTTACACTATGCATTTTAAATTCGGTTATAATTATTTACGAAAAGATGCAATGTATTACAACACACATTATAATGCATTATACCATTTAATAACCCTTTTATAATGCATTATACTGTAAAGGCTTTCAGTAAAGTGTTACCGAAACATCTAGTCCATGTGGGATCTTCAGTCCTGTCTTATGCTGTGTTTGTGATCCAGGCGAGCAGATCTTTGACATCGACAGTGGCAGAAACGCGCCGCTGCATTCTCCTCCATCTGAGCACTACACCATCATCTTCAACACCTTCGTCATGATGCAGCTCTTCAACGAGATCAATGCCCGCAAGATCCATGGAGAGAGGAACGTGTTTGACGGCATTTTCAGAAACCCCATCTTCTGCTCCATTGTTCTGGGCACTTTCGCCATTCAGGTAGCAACAAATCAAATGTTGAACAGGGGTATGTTTCCTAGCAGTGTGTTTTGGAGTTACAGCTCAGGACCTGTGCTCAGAAGCACAGTTTCTAGTTAGTATGACATTTGGACTTGAGTAGACCATGCTCTTGGGGAAAATAACAAGCCAGCATGTAGAACGATCTGTTTTGGTCATTCCATATATAATTATACAAATGCAACTCTCTGATTGAATTAGCTGCTGATCCACTACAGTAGAGTAATATTACATCACATCACATTGCATTACATTATATCATTGAATATATACAGTGAATGATATATATATCATTGAATATATATATATATACAGTGGGGCAAAAAAGTATTTAGTCAGCCACCAATTGTGCAAGTTCTCCCACTTAAAAAGATGAGAGAGGCCTGTAATTTTCATCATAGGTATACCTCCACTATGAGAGACAAAATGAGAAAA